>NW_026590061.1:1405336-1432597 GCF_907164565.1 Psammomys obesus | reverse complement strand
CAGGCCTGTGGGGCTGAGCACAGGCTGATGATGGTGGGTCTCCATGGTAACAGTGCACAGGCCTGTGGGGCTGAGCACAGGCTGATGATGGTTGGTCTCCATGGCAACAGCACACAGGCCTGTGGGGCTGAGCACAGGCTGATGATGGTGGGTCTCCATGGCAACAGCACACAGGCCTGTGGGGCTGAGCACAGGCTGATGATGGTGGGTCTCCATGGCAACAGCGCACAGGCCTGTGGGGCTGAGCACAGGCTGATGATGGTGGGTCTCCATGGCAACAGCACACAGGCTCCTGGGACTGAGCACAGGCTGATGATGGTGGGTCTCCATGGCAACAGTGCACAGGCTCGTGGGGCTGAGCACAGGCTGATGGTGGTGGGTCTCCATGGCAGCAGTGCACAGGCATGTGGGGCTGAGCACAGGCTGATGGTGGTGGGTCTCCATGGCAGCAGTGCACAAGTGTGTGGGGCTGAGCACAGGCTGATGATGGTGGGTCTCCATGGCAACAGTGCACAGGCTCGTGGGGCTGAGCACAGGCTGATGATGGTGGGTCTCCATGGCAACAGTGCACAAGTGTGTGGGGCTGAGCATGGACTCAGTGCTAGTAACAGGTCTCCATGAGGCTGATGGTGCTCTGTGGGAAAGAAACTTCTGGTAAAAGGCTGCACATGTTTCCGAATTCATGGCTGGAAGCAGGAGCAGAGCACCTGGGAGCTCCTAAGTCCTGAAGGGGGCCATCCTAGGAGCCTCTGTGAGCATACACTGTGAGCAACTGCCATCTGTCCCTTCACGAGAGAACCAACACAAACACCCCAAGATGGTCAGACCACCCACAAGAGGCCAGCCTGGCAGCTCAGCTGTCATGCTTCCCAGAGCAGGGGGTGGGGGCGAGAGCGCCACCAAGGGAGTGAGTGTCCAGAGGGGACCCATCCACAGTGGATCTTGATGTGGGAGGAGACAGACCTGCCCCACAGTGACCTGGACAGTGGCCTGGGCCTGGCACTTCCCCAAGATGCCCTTCTGCTCTAAGGCAGAGTTGTTGCTGCTGTTCATCCCTGTCACATTGTATTCTAGTCTCTGGCAGCCCAGCCTTTCCCCTTGTGGCCCAGACAGCACCCCTTCCTCATGTGGCTCCACCCCTTCCAAACAACAGTGAGATTCCTCTGTGATGATGGGGGGGTGATTTGGGGTACATGCTGAAGGCTACAGAGAAACCCCAGGTTAGTTTAAACTGGGCCTTAGGCTCCCCTGCTGTCTAGATTCTCCCTGGTGCTTCCTGACAGCCTCTGCACTTGCCTTCTCTGCGTCTCCACTGATTTGCCCCCAAGCTCAACTCAGCTTCTTGGACAGAGTTTCATTTTCCTGTTGTTAGGAGTATCTAGTCCATGCCTCCAGGGCCATACTTTCCTTCTTCAAACATTCAATGAGGTTATTTTCCTAAAAATGACCATTCTTTTCCTAACATGAACTCTGGAACCATTTGCTATTCTCGAAGGGGAAATTGAATGTAGTCTATTATATTTTGTGGTTAGGTAGCTATTTTTTTGGTTTACAGCTTTAGAGCTTAAAGTTTAGGAAAATGTTATGAAGTCCGCAGATTGTTTCAAAGAATGGGATAGGCTCCAGGCCAGTGCCTTTGAATCTCAGACTGCTCATCTCATTGTTTTTACCTTCATTCAAACATGATCATACCTGCCTGATATCCTTCCTGTCCTCTGGGAAGAGTCAGTCCATGGGGGTGATGGATGGTCTCTCCATCTTGGCCACAGACTTCCTTTCATCCCTAAGAATAGGTCTTTGTACATTTCGGGTTCTTCATTGTACACTCGTGTTTCCTGTCCGCCTACCCTCATTCTCAGCTTGAGTGACACACATGCCCCTATGCCCTCGTTCGCAGAGTGCCCTGCTCCTTCGGGCACTAGAGACACACTCTGCCTGTTGCCCTGTGTCCCTTCAGCTTCTGTACAAAATGCTCCTGTTCAGTGCGTCCCTTGTTAGGGAAAGGGTGAACTTTAGTTGCTGAGAATGTATTTAAGCCAAATCATGGAAGAGTCTAATTTATCTAATTTGACACAAGCAAATTCTTGATAGTTCGTGGCTAGATGTAGAGAGCATTTGGTTACTATATTAGCATTTCCAGAAAATGAGAGGGAGGGAGGAAGGGAGGAAGAAAAAGAGAAAGGGAAAAGAGAGGGAGAGCAAGAAAGGAGAAAACAAGAACTTGTTGGCATATCTGGAGAACTGGCACACACACTCCGGGCACTGGGTCCCACAGCGGACATCCAGAACTCAAGGAAGTCAGTGGTGTTGCTTGTCCAGGGAGAAAGGCCTGGGAAGCAAGAAAGGCCTGCTCTCCACAGGTCACGCGTACATGTCAGCATCTTCCTCCTTTCTCACTCCACCCTGAGTGATTGGGGAAGCTCTTTGGAGTGTGTTCAGGGCACAGGTGGGGCTGGTTGTCTCTCTCAGTTCCTTCCTCTTCCCAGGGTCCTGCAGGACCTTCGGCTCTGATGTTCCGCCTTGTTTCTGGAACACTGCGTTCGGGATTTTAAAAGCAAGAACTCAGACATAGTTTATTGTCACCGCTCTGGAACGAGCCAGCATTCTCAAGGGCCCTCCACAACACTATCGTGTTTCAACATCATAACCTTATAACGAGTTATAAACATGAAGCACCAAATTAGTAACAATGTTTTCTCTCACTCTCTGTGGGAGCATTAAAGAAAATAACAATTCTGTCAAGTTCTTTGCCAAGAAGTGTGCCCATGGTCCTTACACTACCTGTGCTGACTGCTAGAGTCCCTTGTGTCCACCACACCGCAGGTGTACTCACAGATGAGCTGGGTGGTTGCTGATGGTGCCGCCCTGGCCCTTCTGCTTTCCCCTCACTGTGGGGCACAGCTTGTGCGTTCTGGTGGGGGGTGTCCAGAGCTGTGGAAGCGCAAGCCCTTGGCCAAGTTCACAGTCCTCGGTCCTCTTGTCAGCCTTCTCTGAGGCATTTAGCTGGCACCACGTTCCGGTTCTTCCAAGTTTCTAGTTATTTTAGTCTACCACATAATTTAACCCTCAATTATCTGCCCTTTTCATGATTACAGTCAGGTCTTGCAGGTGGTTTCCGTGACACTAGGCAAAGAGCTGGCAATCTCAGATTTGTACACTGACTGTGCTCAGATCACATGCTATCGACAGCTGTTTCTCATGTGAAGACGGGGATATGAGTTGGGGGTGCAGCTCGGTGTGAGAGCCTGGCTTCTATTCCCAGCCTTAAAAAATTCAACCCAACAACACACAAACAACAACAACAACAACAACAACAAAAACCCAGGCAAACTGGGAAGAACAATACAATCTGCTGGCTGTTCATTTTATTTTTGTTGTTTTGTGTGTCTGAGTGTTTGCCTGGATGTATGTCTGTGCACCACAAACACACCTGATGCCTGAGCAGGCGAGAAGAGGGGGTCAGTGAGCTTCCATGTATGAGTGCTCGTAACTGCTGAGCCCCTCTCCAGCCCCCAAAGACTGGTGTTTCTTGCAGCATATTCTTTAAATAAATGCTAACTTTTATAAGTTTCTGTGTTTTCATTTTCTGAATATAAATATAAATAATATAAATGTAAATGCTGTGTCCCACACACTGATATTGAAACTGTGATGTCTATGCTGAAGAGGTGGGCCAGCCATTGCAGGATAAAGCTTGTGCCCAAGGACTCTGTGAGGATTCTGAGATCACACTTTTTGCAAGCTAACAAATAGATTTTTCAGTTTCCTGGAACCTAGCAAGAGCTGGGAAATTCCTGAGATGAAGTGAAAGAATAAGAAAAAAACCAGTAAATAATGGACAGCACCAAAGAAGCACCGCTGGGTATGAACTTGGGCATGATTTGAAAATGCTGCTCATGCTTGCCAGGGAAGGGCGTTCACTCAGGGATCACTGTCTTCTCTTTTTCTGTCTTGGACTCTTGAAATATTTCTCTCTCCTTCCTTAGTGTGTGTGTGTGTGTGTGTGTGTGTGTGTGTGTGTGTGTGTGTGTTGTGTGTCTGTCTCCATTCCTCTCTCTGCCACCTGTCTGCTTGTCTGATCTAGCTGTCATCCCTCTGTACATCATCCATGTATTAGTTTCTTTTCTATTGCTACATTAAATTCATGACAAGAAAACAACCTAAGGAAGACATAATTTACTTTGGCTCACAGTTCCAGGGCCTACAGTCTGAGTGGCAGGGAAGGTATGGAGCTGGGGGCAGGAGCAGGTGAGTGATCACCTCTATCCACACACAGGAAAGAGTGAGCAGGAAGTGGAGCAGGTTTGTGGTCCCTCAAAGCCTTCCTTCAAGCAAGCTGTACCCTGGAAAGGTTCTAAAACCTCAGGCTGTGCTACCAGCTAGGCCCTACGCCTGCAAATGCATGAACATACGAGTAACCTTTATCATTTGAGCCTCTACAGACTGTCTTCTCCCCGTCTACTAATATACGTTCTGCCATCTGTCTGTCTGTCTGCTCATCCATCATCTGTCTATCTGTATATCAATCTGTCATCTAGCTGACTAGCTACCATCTAAGTATCATCTACCATCTATCATCTATCACCTATCATCTATAATCTATCATGTATCTATTTATCAATCTATATATATATCACATATATATATATATATATATATATATATATCATCCATCATCCACCTATCATGTATCTATCTATCTCTCAATATCTTTCATCTATCTATCTATCTATCTATCATCTATCATCTATCATGTATCTATCTACTATCTATCAATCATCTCTCTATCTATCATCTAACATCCATTTATTGAATGTGAAAAGAACCATTTAGAGTGTCTTGGAGTATGGAGAAGGGTCTTATCTTGAGTTTTAACAGTGTCCTTTTTCTCTGCCTTCAGGGCTTCACTGAACAGCAGAGGAGGAATCTGGAGTCACAGTGCCCTTCACTTCAGAAACATTTACTTGCGAACAGGTGAACTGTCTTGCCAGGCAAGTGTGGACAGGAGCTGCTCAGAGGTTGTCTGACCCCTCCACTCCTCTGCTTCAGCTGAGCAAACTGGGATAACTGTGTTATGCTCCATTTTGGATCCCTTGCTAAGGTTTCAGAAGAAGCAAGAGATTCCTAAGAAGGTAAAAATAAATGTGTAAAGAAAAAATTAAAGATTCAAATGATTTCTTTTGTATTTTAGGTTATAAAATTTGGTTATAATCTGGTGTGGTGGACACGCCTTCTTTAATCCCAGCACTCAGGCAGGTAGAGGCAGGCAGATTGCTGTGAGACTGAGACCAGACTTACAAAGCAAGTCCATGGCACCAAAGGCTACACAGAGAAACCCTGTCTTGACAAACAAACAAAAAATGGTTATAAAATTGTCCAATGTTTGCTCAGTGTGTGAAAGAGAATTTGCACCACAAACAAGCAGCTATCTGGTACCAGAGTCAACTCAGAAGATGAAGTAAACTTCAGTTAAGGCAGGTTAGCCCTTGAATGAAGAGAATTCAAGTGCAGGAGCTAGAGAAGATGAGGATTCTATGAGTAGGACCACAGAGCCATTTGTGTTATGTTGTGTTTTTAAATGTCTTATTTTAATTGTTTCTCTTTGCGTTTTTTTAAGAAAAGAAAAGACCACTGTACAAGGGCCACACAGCCCATGTGGAAGGAGAAACCTGCATTTGGATGAAGCCAAAGTCTCGACGCTGT
The DNA here is from genome assembly GCF_907164565.1 of Psammomys obesus. Taxonomy (NCBI): domain Eukaryota; kingdom Metazoa; phylum Chordata; class Mammalia; order Rodentia; family Muridae; genus Psammomys; species Psammomys obesus. The sequence goes on along the minus strand of NW_026590061.1, from coordinate 1,426,894 downwards.
GACGCCACACGGCTGCTGGTTGAGCAGAGCAGTTCCCATGTGGGAACTGTCAGAAAGCAGCTGAGCATGACTGGGCGGACACTCCAACCACAGCCCACCACAGCCCACGTTATTAAAGAGTCCGCCATTTTAAACAGACACTTTACCTGGAGCACAGCATGTTGGCACCAGGTGAGTGGCTGCGCATGATACAGGTGTCATGAGGCTTCCAGCCTCATGACGAGCTGATGAACGGTGATGAGCGGTGATGAACAGTGATGAACGATGCAGCCTTTGGTTTTATGTTGTTCTTTACCCTCTGTGCTTTAAAGCTAAGAGAGACAGTGACGATGGTAGGAAAAAGTGGCATGTTCATCTTGCACATTACCTTCACATGTGTTACAATGTGTTTTTAATCCATGCAAGTACACTTTGTGACAGATGGGGCAAATACAACCCTTATTTTTCAAAAGAAATGAGGCTTCAGAAGATGGCATTTGCACACTTTGAGCCTCGTGGTTGGCACGTGGAGGACCCGCAGATCTTTTTTTTCTTCTCACCTTTTATTTATTTATTTTTAATATTAGTTACAGTTTGTTAACTTTGTATACCTGCTGTATCCCACTCCCTCATCCTCATCTCCTCCCTGCCCCTTTCCAAGTCCACTGATAAGGGAAAATCTCCTCCCCTTCTATCTGATACTGGTTTATCAGGACTGGCTGCAAAGTCCTCCTCTGTGGCCTAGCAAGGCTGCTTCTCCCGGGGGATGGGGTGATGTCAAAGAGCCCACCATTGAGTTCATGTCAGAAACAGTCCCTGTTCCCCTTACGAGGGTACCCACTTGGATACTGAGCTACCAAGGGCTACATCTGAGCAGAGGCTGTAGGTTGCGGTCCTTGCTTGTGAGCCTCATGTGAAGAGCTGTGGGATGCAGCTACAGACAAAGCCAGCCTGAGAGACAGGCCCAGAAGCTCAATACTGAATTCACAGGGCAATACTGGAAGACATCTGGGAAAGGTGTGCCTGCCTTTCGTTTCCAAGTCTATACTTTAGCTGGATAGTCCCAGATGTTCCAGGTAACTTGGAAACTTCCGGCACCTGTATGCAAATGGCCTCTTGCTAAAACAACACACCTGTGGCCAAGCTTGACTGAGCTGGATCACCAGGACTCACACTGTGGTGTGGAGAGCTGCTTGTTAAGCTGCTTTGTCATGTTTTCACCTGGGGAAGTAGTTTTTGAAAAGAAGTTAGGTGTTTCCACACCTTTTTCTATTTGTATTGATGTGACTTGGTTTTGCTTTGCCTATAAATAATGAACCCTGGAATAAACCCACTCTGCTTCAGTCAGACTGACAGTCCTCTCAAGCCGACCCCATGTGTAGTGAGATTTGTCCTCACTCTCCCTCAGGTAGTGTTCAACTCTGCCGGTGGGCTCTGGTAGTGTGGCTATTGTGAAAACCATAAAATGTTTTGTGTGACTCTAACTAAGCAAGTGAAAGACCTGTATGGCAAGAACTTCAAGTCACTGAAGAAAGAAATTGAAGAAAATATCAGGATATGGAAAAATCTCCCAGGCTCATGGATTGGTAGGATTAACGTAGTACAAATGGCTATCCTACCAAAAGCAATCTACAGAGTCAATCCAATTCCCATCAAAATATCAACACAATTCTTTACAGAACTTGAAAGAACAATCTCAAATTCATATGGAAAAACCAAACAAAACAAAAATCCAGAATAGCTAAAACAATTCTCTACAATAACAGATCTTCTGTAGGTATCTCCATCCCTGATCTCAAGCTGTACTACAGAGAAACAGTAATAAAAACTGCATGGTACTGGCATAGAAATAGACTGGAGGATCAATGGAACTGAAGACTCAGAAATAAACCCACATACCCATGGATACTTGATTTTTGACAAAGAAGCCAAAATCATACAATGAAAAAAGATGGCATTTTCAACAAATGGTGTTGGTCTAACTAGATGTCTACATGTAGAAAAATGCAAATAGATCCATATTTATTACCCTGCAAAAAACTAAAGTCTAAGTGGATCAAAGATCTCAACATAAAACCAGACACACTAAATCTGTTAGAAGAAAAAGTGGGGAAGAGCCTGGAACTCATTTGCACAGGAGACAACTTCCTAAACAGAACACCAACAGCACAGGCTCTAAGATCAACAATTATTAAATGGGACCTCATGAAGCTGAAAAGCTTCTGTGAAGCAAAGGACACTGTCAACAGAACAAAACGACAGCCTACAGACTGGGAAAGGATCTTCACCAATCCTATATCTAACAGAGGGGCTAACATCCAGAATATATAAAGAACTCAAAAATGAAATAACCCAACTTGAAAATGGGGTGCAGAGCTAAACAGAGAATTCTCAACAGAGGAATCTTGAATGGCCAAGAAGCACTTAAAGAAATGCTCAACATCCTTAGTCATCAAAGAAATGCAAATCAAAACGGCTCTGAGATTCCATCTTACACCCCTCAGAATGGCTAAGATAAAAAACACAAGTGACAGCACATGCTGGAGAGAATGTGAAGAAAGGGGAACCCTCCTCCATTGCTGGTGGGAATGTAAACTTGTACAACCACTTTGAAAATCAATCTGGCACTTGGAACACAATCTAAGGAACTTGGAATAGCTGTACCTCAAGATCCAGCTATACCTACCACTCCTGGGCATATACCCAAAAGATGCTCAAGTATGCAACAAGGACATTGGCTCACCTGTGTTCATAGCGGCTTTATCTGTAATAGCCAGAATCTGGAAACAACCCAGATGCCCCTCAGTTGAGGAATGGATACAGAAACTATGGTACATCTTCACAATGGAATACTATTCAGCTATTAAAAACAAGGAAATCATGAAAATTACGGGCAAATGGATGGATCTGGAAAAGATCATCCTGAGTGAGGTAACACAGACCCAGAAACACACACATGGTATGTACTTACTTATAAGGAGATATTAGCCATACAATACAGGATAAACATACTACAATCCACAGACCTAAAGGAGCTAAATAACAAGGAGGATCCTAGAGAGGATGCTTAAATCTTATTCCAAATGGAAAACAGAATAGACACCAGAAGTAGTGGAAGAGAGGGAACAGGATGGGAGCCTACCACAGATGTCCTCTGAAAGACTTCACCCAGGGGATCAAAGCAGATGCTGAGACTCACAGCCAAACTTTGGGCAGAGTGCAGGGAATCTTATGGATGAGTGGGGGAATGGAAGAACCTGGAGGGGACAGGAGCTCCACCAGGAGATCAAGAAAGCCAACAAATATAGGCTTGGGTTAGGGGCAGGGGCTACGGAGACTGTTGCATCAACCAAGGACCACTCATGCAGAGGACCTAGGCCCCCTGCACAGATGTAGATCATGGCAGCTCGGACTCCATGTGGGTTTCCTAGTAAGGGGAGCAGGGGCTGTCTCTGACATGGACTCTGTTTCCTGCTCTTCAATCACTTCCCCCGGAGCAAAGCAGACTTGTCAGGCCACAGAGGAAGAGGGTGTAGGCAGTCCTGATGAGACCTAATAGTCTGGGGTCAGTTGGTAGGGGAGCAGGACTCCCCTTTCTGACGACTAGGGAACAGGGCTAGAGGAGAAAAGGGAGGAGGAGTGGGACCAGGAGGAGATGAGGGAGGGGGCGACAGTGAGGATATAAAATAAATAAATGTATTAAGGAAAAAGAGGTGTGAGTTCTCTTAGACAGTGATCTCTCCAGTCATCTGCACTGTGTACTTCTCTGTTCATCGAGTGAGTGTGTGTGTGCACGGGTTTGTTCGTATGTATATGTATGTCTCTGTGTGTGTGCCTACTACATATTTGTGTATGTGTGTGTGTGTGTGTGTGCATCTCAGCACTGAGCCAGAACAGGGAGGTTTGTGCAGGGCGCTCGCTGACTTTGGCTAGCTAACAATCTCGGTGCCTCTTTTTCCTGTGACAGCACTGGAGGGGTGGGGACTGCCAGGCCCGGAGAATTCTGTAATTACTTTCTGTGGTTTGAATTGAATGTGTAGGCGATGACACCCTGGAGGGGTTTCTGGCTCTGAGGCTCATTTTCGGTCATTTGTCTGAGTTAGCCGGCCTCTGACTGCCGCCCTCAGATGGCTGTCAGTCTTCACGGCACAGGTGGTCCAGGTGCCTGAAGCAGCAGGCTGGCTTGGGGGCTGCTCCAGGGCCCACCATGGGCCAGAGCCGTCGGCCTGCCACGGCTGCATGAGTCCAGGGCACAGTACCTAGCCCTGTGCCATAGTCACCCATCCAGGGTGTTCCGGAGGACTGTCTAACAGTTTGCTCACAAACACAAGTTCCTATGGCAACCTAATAAGAGAAGAACTGGAGGAAGAGGGAAGCAGCTCCTCCCGGCTTCCCATGGGCCACTTTGTGAGGTTACCCTAAGACCTCACGAGGGTGTATCCCTTCCCGAAATTGCCCGACACTGTCTGTGTGTCCCAATGCAGGGCTTTGTGTCAGATCAGAGACCAATCTGTGCCTTTTCCCTCAGACACAACATGGATCTCCTGAAAAGTTCCGAACTATGTTGGTTTGTTTTTAAATTTTAGTAAATTCAGCACTTCCTGGGTTTGGCCAGGCCAGTCCACCACAAGCTGCTTCCAGCCTGAACCAAAGAGTGTGTAGGGGCCTGCAAGCAGCCAGTGCTGAGGCTTTCCGCTCTCCCTGCCAGATCTAGAGGCTTCTGCTGTGGTTAGCTGACTCGTGGTCACACGCACCCAGCACACATGGTCTGTGCAGGGAGATGCTACCCGCTGGGTGTCCATCATGCCCTGTGCATGTGCCCTGTGCCAGCCGCCATCGAAGCTCTAGGAAGGAAGTGGGACTGGCCCGTCCATCGGGAAGACAAATAGGAATATGTCTGGACAGCAAAGGCAGCGTTTCCATGTCCACTTTTCTAGTGAGAGAAGCCCAGCGGTAATTGCTCTTGATGAGAAGGAATTGAGGCCTGACATTTGGAAGAATCCGGCTCAGGGTTTTGAGTCAGCCCTCATCAGCCCTCCACAGCGCTCACTTCTCTGACCATTTAATTGAATGCTGCTGCCAGGCACTGCTATAATCACAGACACTGTGGGGGATTAGAAACTTGTAAAATTTTAGAGCACTGAAAGCCAAATGGTCATCCAGGAAACCACGGCAGAGTATCTGGCCCCGTGGAGGCTACTTTCAGCTTAGAGACAATGTTAAGCTCCCTGTGAATCCCACAGCAAAATAGGAGGTGAAACACAGATAGCAGCGAGTTTCCAAAGTTTGTCCTAATTGGTGCTTTCCAGGGTTTGTGCCAAGAGTCTTCTCTGAGGAAGCCCAGCACTGCTTCCTCGTATACACCTTGGTGGTTCATCTTTACATGCGTGCATATACGTCATATATACCTCATTCTTTCAGCTAATGCCATGTGTACTCCTTGTAGCCCTGACCCTGTTATCTGGGTACAAGTCATTATATGTCACCTCATATTGCTGTCAGCCTGTCCTGTGCGCTTTGATTCCATTTCATAGACTTATCCCCAAAGAAAAGAATTACTAGCCATGTGCTTCTTCATGTGAAATATTTCAGTGGTTTTACTTTTTTGTAGGGAAACCCTAGACTCCTTAGCATGATGAAGTCGCTATGGTCAGCATGTTATGGCCATTGTCACTAGTTTAAGTGTTGTAAAGTGGGATTAAGAACTTGATGGGATTAAGAACTACCCTACTAGGAAGGCAAAGGTTGGGTATTGTCTCGGCTCCTTTCCTGCCGCTATGATAAAAACAAGTTAAAGGAGGAAGGACTTATTTGGCTCACAGTTTTACGTTCAGTCCACCTTTATGGGGAAGTTGTATCAGTGGAAGCTCAGAGTAGTCTGTTACACTCATGGTCAAGACCAGGGAGCGAGGAAATACCGCACCTTGCATGTTCTCAGAGCATTTCTTTCCACTCACAGCATAGTCCAGGATCTTCTTCCTCGGGTCAAAACTGATGTAAATGATTCCTCATTTCAAATCCTTTCCCACGTGGCTCTACATTTTATCAAGCTGACAACTAACGCTGACACTCACAGGTTGTCTTTGAGGGGTTTCCAGAGAGCCTTAACGGAGGTAGAACACTCACTTGGAATGAGGGCATCACCATTCATAGGCCAGGATGCAGGCTGAGGGAAAAGGTAAAAGGACAGGCCAACTAACTGTGCCTAGCATTCCAGCATGCCCCTTTCTGTCTCCTGATTGATACTATGAGCCAAACAGCTCTGGTGCACACAGTTTCTGCCATGGTGTAATGCTTTTCTCTGAGCACCCTCAAGTTGTTTCTGTGTCCAATATTTGGTCCTAGCAGCACAAGCAGCATTTTACCTGCACACAACTTCCTCCCAGCCACCACGGCTCTGGGACGGATGCCCTAGGCTATTCCTTCTGTTCTGTACACCTTTGTTATCTTAGGCTTCCTGTCTATGCTCAAACACCTCTTCTAGCCTAAACTATCTGTCCTTGCTCTTTTGTGTCATTAAATAAGTTGCATAACTTTTAGAGAGATGATACTTTGAAGCAAACAAAATCCTGCTGGTTTTGCACACTTGAGAACAGTGTGTACCGGCTGAGCAGAAGGCCTGGGTATCTTTCAAATGAGTTGAAATCTCGACCACTCCGTGTGGGATTGCTTCCCAGAGCCCCACCATTAGGAAATGGGTGAACATTTGGGAGGCAGGGCCTTGTTGGAGAGTGTGCCTTTGAGTGAGGTGTGTGAACCTGACTCTTTCCACTTCCCAGATGTCATGAAATGAGCACGCATGTTTCTTTGCCAAACACTCTAACCAGGAGAAGAAGATCAAGAACCAGGAGGGGGAGGAAGTTTTTGCCTCCAAAATTCAGAACTGCATTATGAGCAATGATTGGAGTTCCTCATTCTGTTAGCCTTAGGATCTTCTTCAGAGACAGTTAGAGACCATAATAGCTACCAGGCCAGCAGAGGACATTAACCAATGCATGAATTCATCTGCATTGCTCCACGGTGACAATTTGGCAGAGCCAGCTCCTCTATGGGAGATGCTGGAGAGAGAACACCCAATGTTCATGGCACAAGCTGCCTTTTTTGGTGAAATAGATGCTTAGCTTAGGAACTGTTGCCAGACCTTCTAAAATATCACACCTTCAAGAGGCAAAGGCAAATTTAGGGAAAGACAGAAGTGACACTTCTTAGCTGGACTAAGAGGACGGAGCCCCTCTGAGATCTTTAAAAATAAGGACACTGCAGACACTCTGCTACTATTTCTAAGTATCAAACAGACTTTCGGGGACTCTCGTTAAGATGGTCTGCCCTGAGCCTTCAGAATTGACTGGCTGTGCCAATGTGCCCCGCAGAGCAGACATTGAGCATGACCTGGCACCCAGGCGAGTGTCTCTTTCTACTCAGACTTTAGACTCCTGGATTGTGCTGCTTCCTGCCACCTTCCCTTGCTTCGCAGGTCTGCTAGCTTCCTCTCATCCCATCTGTCTCCTCATCCTTGACTTCCCTAAGTCCCACTGGCTGGCTTGAGTTTCAGGAGTTCTCTCCAACTTCTTCAGGACGACTCATTGGGGACAGGAACCCTACATGGAGGCTGTAAGTGCCAGCTTCCTGGAGGACTATTCACCTCCTGCCCCCTCGTGAGTGTCCTCCCAGTCTTTGTCCATCCCATACTCTCTTGAGTTATGTTCTACAAACTCTTTTCTTAAATGTTTTTCCTTTCCCCTTTATTTAAATTTCTCTCAAGACTCACTCTCAAAATCTGAATAAAGCAATGGAGAAAAGAGCGACTGGGAAGGAGGGTCAGGAGGTTCCAGTGTTCGCTGTTCAAGTTCAGGACTGTGGGCGCCTAGCACGCAGGGGCCCCGGGTGAGAGCCCCAACCTCCAGGAAACAAGGTGGAGTGATAGAGCAGGCATGACCTCTGCCTCCTGGGTGTGTGGGTAGATGGAGCTATGAGCTGTGTGCGGGAAGGAACACACACACACATACACACACACATCAGAGACCATTTGGGGTTCAGAACAGGAAAAGGGTCTAATTTCCGACTCTTCCACCACTGAGGTAAGCTAAGGGCAGACTTTGGGTGTGTGCGGGTTCCATCTGACCCTGAGTTATTATTTATAGATGATCATTACTCATCTACAAAAGGTTTGATAACTACATAAATACTGTTTTTCCTTTTCTTGTACTCTAAGCCTCGGCAGGTGCCGAGAAGCAATACCCAGAAAGACACTGCTTTGAGGTGCCTATGCCTCTCTGAGTGAGCAAGGAATGCTGTCTTCCTTGACAGAAGTCACACTGAGTCAACCTAAATAGGGAGTTTTCAAACTGTCTGTGTTTTCTGACCTCTGAGAATGGGGAAGAAGAGATGAGCAGGAGAAATGAATAAGGACCAGGTACAAAAGGAAGAGAAATGGGACAGAGGAAGAAGAGTGGAGAGTTCTCTGGCCAGTCAGGCAACTGCATCTCACCTGGTAGTTTGGCTTTGTAGGGCAAGGTTGTTAATTTTCCACAGTCCTCTAGGCCAGAGTTCCTTCACACTATAGCTAGAACTTCTGCATTTAGGAGCTTTCAAGACTGGTGCTACGTAGTTTGATATTGAGCATTACGAAATCATAACAGACACGGCTATGCTGTTTTATTTTTTCTTTCTCTTTTGTATGAATTCCAGCACAATCTAAAGTGGCTTAGTTTCAGAGGGGTAAATGTTCAAATAAGCATGTATGATTCAAAATATTCACAAAATATTGAGTTCTGATGGTTAGAAAAAGAGCCTGCAAGGTGGTATATTTGGTTTGAACGGAGCGACAGAAATGCTCATTGCTTTGCTGTGTCTGCCTTGTTTTTCTGGGGTTATTGAAGAAAAAGAGCTTTGCCAAAATGAAACAAGACACAGAGCCGCTTCTTTGAACCTGAGAACTCTCCAGTGCCCAAATATGATTAAAAGCCATCTTGGTTAAGCCCTTTTGATCAACACGCATGTTGTAAAACCTGCACGGAGTTCCTGGCAATTTTATGGTCTTATCTGTGTGGTCCTTTTCTTTGGCAAACATTCAGCAGGATGTTGTCCTGTGGGGCGCCATGGGTGCTCAGGGAAGGGGACTATAGAACTCAATGCCCCCACCACCGGTGCCAGCCCCCACCACCGGTGCCAGCCCCAGCAGACCCAAGCAATTGTCCTTTCCTGTCCGGACACAAAAGAGGCTTTCTGAGAAGAGAAACAGGGAAGAGCAGGAAAGAAACCCAAAGAGTAAGTCTGAGGGTGCATAAGGGGGTACACAGATGGATGTTGGCATCCGTCAAGTTTTCCTTACTGAAGACTCTAATTGAATTTCACCCACTGACGCTGGAGCACGCGGCGGAGCAGGACTTCCCCATCCTATTTATATGTCTATGAAGTAGATCATTGTAATGGACGCAGATGGGCAATGAGCACACAGTTATTGCATAATTTTTCAAAATTTTACGATTGCTTTTCCTACTTCCTCCCAGCATAAAGGCTTCTCTGTGCAGCCTGCAGACTGCTCACTGTATCTTTGGTATATTTTACCACTTCAGCCATTTTAATTTATAGAAGTGCTGTGCAAACAGCCCACAGGACGAAGCTGATTAGTAAGACACAGACACCCTGAGCCGTATTAAGTTACTTCTGAGATACTTGGTGAATACAAGCACACGTGTTCGCTCCCTTGCTTCCTTTCCTGCCTGATTCTCGATTCAGCAGATATTGAGACTCGGGGAATGGAAGGAAACCAAATTAAAGCCGATCACCAGCTCATAGCAACCAGGACACAGAATGTCAGCCATATGATGGGCGCTCCAGCAAGGTGGGAAGTTTCTCGCTGGCTTGAGCTTCTAAACCAGCCTGGATGATGGCTGGGATATGCCATATGTAACCTAACAAGCAGCCGTACATGGTGATGGCCAGGGCCCAGCAGGCAGCTCAGTGGTTAGAGCCCTGGCTGGGCTGTATTCAGCCCTATGTCCAAGCTCCAGTGTCTCGTCCAGTGGGTGGGTGTGGTGGGTGCCACCTGCAAGCCCAGCACTCAAGAGAGAAGAGAGAGGATCAGAAGATCATCCTAGACCACACAGTGAGTTCATGGTACCCTGGGCTGTGAGCGATCTCAAAAACAAACAGACAAAGATGATGCGCTGCCAGGGCATGTGACGGCCTTGGGTGGAAAGCGATAACCTCGTTACTCATCTCTTAGGTTGAGCTCAGCAGGAAGCTGGCCTGCTGGGCAATCCCCACCACTGTAGCCATTCTTCTCCTGGTCCCACTGTGTCCAGCAGTGCCGTCCCGCCCTTCAGAGCAATCTGACCCTCTGAGCTTGCGTGCTGGGAAAGGGCTTCGTGGACTGTGGACATTCCTGAAAAAGTGGCTGGTCTGTCTGTGCTGCAAGGGAAGGCTTCCCTTGCAGCCAGACTGAGGCAGGAGCAGCCAGAATCTGAGACATCACAGAGCACATCGGTGGGAAGTTCTGTAATTCTAAATCTGAATAAGCACATGAAAGGATTATCAAATCTGGAGAAAGAGAACAGACTCCTGCAGGTTGTCTTCTGAGCTCCATACGTATGCCATGACATACATAATAAATGTAAGGATTATTTTTTTTAAAGAATAGTTTAAGTGTGTATCAAAATAAGTTAAAATTTTAACCTAACATGCTTCTATAACATGGCTGTACAGAGCCCTCATTGTTGATTCCTGTGAACCCCCGTGTGTGGTTGGGCACAGGTTAAACCAGTCTGCAAGGGTCCTGGCAGCTTCTCTGCAGATGGAGTTTGGAAGTGTGGCAGCATTGCCAGAGCCCATCCGGAGAGCTGAGAATACCCAGCCCTCAGCCCTAGGACGTGGAGACAGTGCGGACACTGCTGTGGTTCTTACGTCTCTGAGCTCTCTAAGACCTAATAACTGACTTCTGAGAAATTAGGGAGATTAATAGTCATTCAATTAAAACTATGAACAAAGCAACAGTAAGAAATGGTGCCTACCACTGAGAAACCCTGGGACCCTGAGGAGGAGACTTAATCGAATCATCTGCTTGACTGGGAAATTTAAATGAAGATATCATCTTCCAATACTTGAGCAAAGTAATATCTTAAAATATTATTACTTAAAATAGTCCCCCTTTCCTGTTACATTGCTCCCAGGAAACCCAGAGCTCGGTTGTATACTAAATTGTCGGCTAAGATTTAGAAAGAAAATATCCTGAAACATTAGTCTATTGAATTCTGGATACTTTTTTCAAACACTGTTTTGATGTTCCCTCAACTTACGTTGGGAGCTAAGATAGTAAAGGGAGACGAACAGTTACAGTGCTGGGGCGGGTGGAGGGCACACAGACAGAGTCCAGCAAGACCCACACACGTCTCCCCGAGGCTGGGCTTGCCACGGGCTTCTTTGTATTTGTATGAGATGTGCCCGCGTGAATCACTGTCTCCTCTTTTTCCCGGGAACTCTTCAAACGGAATTTTATGTCTGCTCAGAAGACAATTTAAGAAAGATGTGGAGTTGCCGGAGAGGTTATGGTGGAAACTATTTAAAATGATTGGAAATCTGTAAACCATGGTCCTCAGAGGGAACTGGAAAGAAAAATTAGTCTTTTTTTTTTTTTAACAGAATAGTAAGTTGAGCTGGGATAAGGAGGAGATGGAATGAAGTAAATTAGGAAGAAATAATTTATAATGGAATCAAAGCAAGACTAGTCTTTTTGAAAGATCCATGAATTGTTTCATTTAAATGTTAGAATATTCGGACAGGAAAGTTTAGGAACGCTTCCTAAATAGAAGGTTCTTATAAACCACTTTCCTCCAGTGCTGCTTTATTCTTCCAGTGCCAAAGAAAATTTAGCTATTTGTTTTACTTTTTTTTTTTTTTGAGGTGGGAGGGAAGGAGAAGAGGTTGAAACAGGATCTTGCTATATATCCCTGGACAGTCTGGAGCTTTTCATGCAGTCCAGGCTAGCCTCAAACTTGCAGCAATTTTCCCTTGTCGGCTTCCCAAGGGTTGGTACTTGCAGCGTGCACTTCTTCACCAGGCTTTTGTTTTAGGAATGTCTCTAAGAGTAAAGGAAAAAAACCACGTGCACGTCTTCATGGAACTGGAAGGCAACTGACATCTTTGTGGATAACTGAGCTGCTCAAATCTCCTGTTCTAGGACGCTCCCGGCAGAAGCCTGTTGCAGCCCTGTGGGGCTTTGGATGGGACACCCGAGCTAAGTCTAAACATCAGACAGAGATGCTGGGTGCCAGGCCCAGAGCCTCTACTAGCTGACGGCCGGTCATCCGGCCTCCTTGGGCCTTGTTCTTTGTCTACAAAGAGGGAGACCTCTGGGGATCCCCTGAATGCTGGCCATGCAGTGCTCTCTGGGGTCAGGCAGCAGGATGCAGAGATTTCCTCCAGCAGCTCTGCTCAGCAGAGTGATGCCTGGGCACATCCACAGGAAGGCAGCTCTGGAGGATCCCAGTGTCCTCTGCGCTGAGGTCAGACAAAGGCTGACACCCCTGGTGAGTGCTCCCCTCTCTAAGGAGAAAGGGAAAGGGCCCAGTGCCCATCCTTCCCATCTGCCAACACTCAAGCCGTACGATGTACTCCAGTAGATGATGACTTGTAAACATTCTGACAGCTACTTTGAGTGCCAGCAAGCTTTCTCCCATTAGCACAACCCCTGGAAGCCCAGATGGCTCCAAATCCCTTTCTTTCTCAGGTTTGGCACCCTGTGGTTCTCCCAGAATACAAACACTTCCACATCTTCATGTCTGCTCACACTTCCCCATCAATCTGATGATAGGAAACCGCTTGACTTCATTAAAGAGTAGTTAGAGCAACTGAGGTTAGACCACGGGCACTGGTCTGGAGTGTGGAGCGGGCTAGAGGGGGCTGGAGTCTGGACTGTGGGAAAAGTGGGCGAATCCACAAGCACGTGGCTTGTGACCACCCACCTCAAACGCTGTCCCTAGAGGCTGCTGTCCGAGCTAACACACACACTGCTTCCTTGGCAAGAAAGAACGCTTTGCCACAAAACACCTTCTTGACCAACTTTCTGATGTGAAGAGACACATGTCAGCAGCACTCTGTTTTCTTCTCCCTTTCATCAGTACAGGAACCCTGTATGTGGGGTTAAACCTGCTTTTCTGCTGTGTGGTTTCTTCTTCTTCCACCTTTGTGTGCTTTCCAGCCCAGGAGAGTAAGACTGGAGGAAACTCCTTTCTTCTTTGCAGTGCTGGGGTCAAGCCCTGTCACCAACTCACATTGCCCTTTCATATTATGTCATTATTGATTTACTAATTTTGTGTGTCCCTGTTCATGGGTCTGCAGCTGCCCCTGTGAGCGTGGATGTCTCATTTCTCAAGTGCCCTGTACACCTTTGAAACAGGGTTTTTCATTAGCTGGAACTCAGCAACCATGTTAGTCTAGATGGCCAGCGACCCCCAAGGATCCACCTGTGTCCACCTCTCCAGTGCTGAGATTACAAACACACACCAGCAGGTCCAACATTTTTATGTGGATTCTGGGATCTGACTCTGCCCTTCATGCTTGCAAAGCAAACACTTTCCCAACTGAAATGTCTCTCTAGTTCTGTAGTTAAAAAAACAAAAAAAGAACTTTCTTTTTTGTGTGTTTATATATTTTTTTACTTTATTAATTTTTCTTTGTTATTATTATTATTAATGAAAAATTGTTCACTTTGTATCCCAGCTATAGCCCCCTCCCTCATCTCCCTCTTCCCCCCTCCCTCTTCCCACCTATATCTCCTCCCCTCATCCACTAATAGGGGAGGTTCTCCTTCCCTTCTATCCCTCCTCCACTGCTGGTGGGAATGTAAACTTGTACAACCACTTTGGAAATCAATCTGGTACTTTCTCAGACAATTAGGAAATAGTGCTACCTCAAGATCCAGCTATACCACTCCTAGGCATATATCCAAAAGATGCTCAAGTACAAAACAAGGACATTTGCTCAACCATGTTCGTAGCAGCTTTATTGTTATAGCCAGAATCTGGAAACAACCTAGATGTCCCTCAGTTGAGGAATGGATACAGAAATTGTGGTACATTTACACAATGGAATACTACTCAGCAATTAAAAACAAGGAAATCATGAAATTTGCAGGCAAATGGTGGGAACTAGAAAAGATCCTCCTGAGTGAGGTACCCCAGAAGCAGAAAGACACACATGGTATATACTCACTTATAAGTGGATATTAGACATATAATATAGAATAAACATACTAAAATCTATAGTCTTGAAGCTAAGCAAGAAGGAAGACTCTGGGTAAGATGCTTAAAAAAACAACTTTGGTACAGGGTCTCACGGGGTTTCTTAGGCTGGCCTTGAATTTGTCGTCCTACCTCATCCTCCGGAGTCGCTAGGATCTTATAAGTGTGTGCCATCTGTCCCAGTGGCAAATTCTTATACAGTGCTTACTGTGGTATTTGTCAGAAAATGTAAGACCTGGGGTCTCACAGCTCAGGAGTTCAAGATCGCGCCCTTCCCAGAAACTCCCCCAGACCAAGACTCATTGCAAAAGCAAGAGGTTTATTAACCATTGCGCAATGGGGTCACCCCTGCCGGTCAGCAAAGAGTGGCACCCGGAGACAAAGGCCTTTAGGTTTTTAAAAGAAAAATTGCGGGAGATTTGAAGTTGCAGTCTTGGCAATTTAGGATTGGATGAGGAAGCTATAAAGTAAGATAATTGGTTAGTCTTAGGTGCTCAAGCTTGGCCAGTCCTGCCAAGTGTGGATGCAGCTGCAATTGAAGGTGGGGGTGGTTAGCTCATCCTTGAAGATTAGGGGCTACAGACTTTTGGCTGGAGGTCAAAAGCTACTCAGAAGAAGTCTAGGTTCGTTGCTAAGAAATGCTATCTCAAAGACAGGAGTTTTTCTTTTTGCTGAGTGAAGGTCATTGCTTGCTTGCCTTTTTTTCTATCTGTCCTCATAGATAGGGTCACATTTTTCCATTCTCTGGAAAGGTACTAAGAGGCTTTAGCTTAACCTGAACCTAAAACTCAAAACTATAGGCTTTAGAAGACATACAGGTTACAAAGTTAGTCTACCCCTTTCAAAACTATTCTAAACATTCCTTTTGTATAGTAACACACTTAATGCTTTGAAAATCACTGCTGCTGTTGTCCTTTGCATGCAATGCAAGGAAATTAGAGAAATGAAGGTTAAATATATTTTTCCACAATGTTGTACATGGAACAGTCATGTTCTTCTGGGAGACAAAAAGATGGAAACTGAGAAAGATGAGTCCAGAGTTCTAGTGCGAAGACCAGCTTTGCAGCAGCCAGTTGTGTGGACTTTTCTCAGGCAAGTTCAACAGGTTCAAAGTAAAACAAGCCAGGTCTTCATCTTTGTTTGCTTTGTAGAGCCTCCCCCCGTGTTCGCCGTGTGGATGCTCACTGAGATGGGCTGATCAGTGAGCACAGAGCTGGTGCCGGGCAACACTGTCCTGCATGGAAGAGCAGCCGTGGCCAGCGAGACCCGAGAGGCTGGCCTTGGTTTCCTGCTGTGAATGGCTCTTCCTGAACTTCCTGTGGTCTCAGAGGGGTTAGAGCATCCAGGGATCCTGGAAACTGTCACCTGTGGTAGGCTGAGACAGTTGGAGGCATCCCTCGCAGGCCTGCGGCTCCTCGGTCATGTCTGCGAGCCCCTGGGGCCTCGTCAGTTCTACAGGCTTGATTGTTCCTAGGTCACCAGTCTCCTGTTTGGTGTGAATGGACCTTTGTTCACACCCTGCCTACATTTGTGCCTTCTTCACTGAGAGGCATTCAGCGTCAGCCCCAATGAGTGCAATGGGAGGAAGGAGTGATCGGCACGCAGTGCGGGATTCAAATCCTGTCTGGGCATTTGGAGACGCCGGATCCACCAGTCACTGGAACTCCTGAGCCTCAGCGTCCACAGCGGTGTTGTTGGGAGGTGACTAACCTCCTGCCCCAGAGTCCGATGCCTCATTTTTGGTGTCTCCTTCCACTTCGGTTCACACTGTGGGGATCTGCTCTGTTCTCATCGGTTCTGAACGTGCTCATTTCAGTGGAGCTGTGGAGACCATCATGGACCAGAGACTTCAGTTTCATCGTTTACTGCCACACTCATTCCCAAGTCCGCCACTGATTTAAGGCTTTAAATAAAAGGACATGAGAGGCAGGGCCAGAACTGCGAAAGTTCAAGCCACTCTGACTCTTCCAGCTCTACGTTTGATTCCGTGAGGACAGCACAGGCTTTTCCTTTGAACTTCGGAGGTTGTGACTTCCCTGAATAGAAAGTGCGTGAGTTGGCTCCTCCGCCTTTGGAGATGGTGAGATACATAGAATCAAAGCTGTCCCTCCTTCCTGTCTCCAACATTCTGCATGTTTTTTAACTGCAAGTGTTACCTGTCTGATGAGCTCTGTGGCCTGCTCTTGGATCACTTCCCCCGGTGAGGTAGCCTTGCCAGGCCACAGAGGGAGAGGATGCAGTCTTGCCTAAAGAGACTTGGCAGTCTGGGGTCAGTTGGTAAGGGAGGAGGGTCCCCTTTGTGAGGACTAGGGGACAGGGATGGAGGAGGAGGGAGGGAGGGTGGCACCGGGAGGAGCAGAGGGAGGCTACCATCAGGATGTAAGTGAACAAAAATTAATAAAAAGTTATCTGTTTGGAATGTTTGAAATGGAATACCTAAGACTAAGGAGTAAGAAGACCTGTGTCTGCAGGGCTGAGCCTCAGGCGTGTGGAGACGGTAGTCTGCTGCTACCAACTGTGCAGCCTGTGAGCTTCAAGTGAGCAGAGCCTCTATCCGGGTAGGGCGTGCCAAGACCTGCTTGCCTGCCGCCTTCAACTGGAGGAACGGGAGCTTTCAAAGGGAGGAAAGTGTGTGTGCGGAAGGACATTCCCAGAAGCGGAAGAGTTTTTGTACTACGGGGATCTGAAGTGAAGTCATACCCGAGGATTCCACCCGTGGCTCCTGGGATGACAGGAGTCCCAGGCTGGGCAGCTGAGATGACCGACGCGCACTGTGTCAGTGCTCTGAGGCTGGCATCATCATGGATCAGTCCTCCCGAGTGTGTGACAGTGGCCACTGCACCCCTCTTCAGCTTTGGCTGCCCGTGCTGTAAGTGTGGGTTGGCGCTGCCTTCTCAGGGCCCTCCGAGCCTGGCTGAGTCAGCATTCCCAATCTCCCTGTCGTAAGCCCGCCTACCACATTGGACTAGGCCCCCTCCCCACAATCTCATTTTAACTTGAGCACCTCTGTAAAGATGCCATGTCTAGATTAGGACTCACTCTGAGGTGCTGGGGACATGGGTGTGCCTGCTTCTGACATCACAGTCACCAAGAAAGTGGAGCGAACCTGGTCAACCTTCGTTCTCGGAGGAGCTGGGCCCATCCCCATGGTTGAGCTTCTGTCCTTCAGACGATAACGCTGTGGGTTTCCTGTCTTCCCACTTCCAGAGACTGAGTACATTCTGAGGAGAAAGCGTGGGTCTGGGCTCTTGGGAGAAGGCCTGGGGCAAGGACTCTGAACTGTAGCCTCAGCTCTGACAAGTTTGGCAGGCACCGGTCCCCCCTGTCTGACACAGCAGCAGAGCACACCCACAATCGTGAGGACCCCGCCTCGCCTTGTTCTGGGGACTCACCCAGCAGCAGCAGCTAGAAGAATCTTGGCCTGTAGCTGACAGCACAATGTTTCACGGCATCAGGGACTGGCTGGTGACACGCACACTGTGTTATAGTCGCACAGACTTAGAATTGGGCCCGCCACAGGCTCAAAGGGAAAGATGCTTCCCGCCAAGCTCGATGGCGTGTGGTTGCTTTCCAGGATCCGGGGTAGAAGGAGGCAATGGCCTCTGCGGCGTCCTCTGCCCTCCACACGTGGGCACACACACACCAAACAGATAAGTTTAATCAAACCTATACAGATGAGAACAGTTCACAGTAGAGATTGTGGCAGAGGAGATGTTACCTGAGTGTTCGACAGAGCAGGAGTCTGTTCTCAGGGCCTCCAGCTCTGTCTGATCCCTGCTCCACTCCACAGCAGGGCAAGCCGTTCCCAATGTCCTTTCACCCTAAAACCTAAGCCACACCCGTGCCAGCGAGCGTGTAACTCCCACTCGGTGGAGATGAGCTCTCTGACAAACATAGCTGTTTCTTGATTTTAAGTTTACTCCTGACCTTCATTGACTTGAACTCTTCCTCTTCCCTTTGAACAAGGGCTGAACTGGAGCCACACCCAGGGGAGTCAGCTGCAGTGGAAAATAGTCTCCAGGGCTTGGGGTTGGAGGCAAGGAAGAGGAGCAGACAGGGAAATCTGGCTGTTCCCTTTCATGTATGTTCCCCTCCCCACTCAGCGCAGAACTGCAGAGGAAGTCTCCCAAGCAGGAAGCTCCTGGGAATCAAAAGCAGTGGCTCTGGATGACTTCCCAAAGCAGCAGGAGTTCGGAATTCATATCAGGCAAATCAATACTAAGCTCATTCAGAGTCAGACAAACAAAGTGATGATTATTTTATGTCGCTGAGCCCAAAGCAAACCTAGTTCCAGCATTTCTAGTACCTATTAACACTTACTAAGTTCCCTCTGGTAAAAGGCAAACTTTACAGAACTGTCCATGCCTAGCTGCTTCGTGCCTTTTCACAATAATCATAAGACAGACCTAAAGTCTAAACTCCAGTGTAGATATCCTGCTGTTATCAGAACTCTCTCCTTTCTCTCTCTCTCTTTTTCTCTCTCTCTCATCTCCTGTTGGCGCTACTTGGTTGAAATGGAATAAAGAGAGCCTGGAGAACCCTTAATCTACTTTGTGATTAGCCTGCCAGCAAAATCAGCTCTGTTCCCACTGGTGCAGAGCAGGATCCTCTGTTCAAGGGAGTAGCTCTCATCAGGCTCAAAGACACAGCAGACAGTCCACCTGAGACATATTTGCAGAGACACTGACGGTCCTGTTCCTCACCGCTTTTACCGTGTGAAAAGGAAGACACTGTCTCCATCTGGAAGTGATCTCAGGCTGAATCAGCCAGTTCCCCTTGGCAAGAGGCTTACTCTGAGCACAGTGATGGCGGCATCTCTTACCCACGGGATGAAGGACTAGACTTGAGAACCCTGTCATCCCTGAACTGACGTGGCACCACACAGAACACAGATTCTTAAGCAACCCTAAGTGTGACTCTGGGCTGGTACTCCCTCCCTGCACACGCATCCATGTAGCAGAAGCTGTACCAGGTTCCAAGACGTAAGGGCAACCTTACATTTCGTAGATTATAACTCAGGGAGAATGGGGTAAACAGATGTAGATAGACAGATGAGGGATAGATGACAGATAATGGACAGGTGATAGATAATAGATCTAAAAGTAAAAATGATTGTAACTGAGTGAAAGTGATATAGATGATAGATAGATAGATAGATAGATAGATAGATAGATAGATAGTAGATACAGTTGGCAATAGGTAAACAGACAGACATGTGAATGACAGTGATAGATTAGATAGATAATAGATGGATAGATAGATGATAGATAGTTGATGATAAATGAAACATAGATGTATAGATGATGATAGATGATTAAAGATATGGTAGATGAAAGATAGATGATAAATTAGCTAGATGGATAATAGACATATATACCCAGCTAGATGCTAAATTAATGAGGGCGAGAGGCAGAGAGAGAGAAGTAAGGATAGATGGAAGGTCTGACGTACTGTCTAGAGGAGAGTGTGTTCCTGTCCCAGGCTGGCTGGTGAGGGAATTAGATCTGGGCTTTGAGGCGTTTTGGGAAGAAGATGGCCGCTGGGTGTGGCAGCGCAATGCTGGGCAGTTCTTTGCGGCTGACAGCCGCAGAGCTTCTGGCCTCACACCTGGAGACAAACTGAAAGCAGGTCTTGCATCTCCCACCAGAATGAAAGAACTTCTGTTTTGGCAGCTCAGCAGCTACCCCTACTGGCAAGGCAAAGTTGGCATCTGGGGCACTGAGTGGATTCTGCTTGCTTTTGTCTGGGGCCGAGGGTGGCTCCTCTTGAGTTGTCAGTCTGTCCCAGCTCTCCTCCTGCCTTACTCCCCCGCTAGTTAGTGCAAAAAGCACTGGCACACTGCTGGTGCTCTTCCTGTTGCTGTGACCAGATACCCAGCAAGAAGCAACCTCAAGGAAGAGGGTTTATTTGGGCTCATGGTGTAATGGTGACAGAGAAAGCGAGGCCATGAGAGCCAGAATTAGCTGCACAGTAGCCACCATCGGGAACAGTGGTGAAGGCTGGGCCACTCGGCTTTCTTATCTGTTCTTTGTTTTTGTTTCTGTTTTGTTTTGTTTGTTCGTTTTTATTCGGTCTAGGCTTCCAGCCTAGAGGGTGCTTCCACCTACATCCAGGACAGGTCTCCCCTGCAATTAAACCTCCGTGAACACCCTGCACCGTGAGCAAACCAAGCGGCATGCCTCCTAGGTAATTCCAAATCTAGCCACGGTGGCAGTGAAGATCCGCCATCACTGTGCCCAACGGTATATTTTTGATCTAGTGTAATACTTTGGAAGGTAGGGATTTGTGGCTGAAGCCATCTTCACCAATTTAGAGAGCTCTGCTTGGGACCTCTGTGGAGCTGGCTAAAGCTGCTGAGCGAAAACTAGCTAAGGTTAGGGTCTTTATCAGTTAACAACTAATATTGTAAGCAAAGGCGGAACAGACACACACACACACACAGAACGTATTCAACTCTAATCAAACTGCTCGCACTGTCTATAGTCTTCATTTTAGAGAAATGATTGTATGGTGTAGCCTTCTCATCTCACTGATTCATTCATTCATTTTGTGACTGTTTTATCTGTACACCCATCCATTTTGTTTATTGGTTTATTGGTTTGTTTATTGGAGGTGCTCTGGCAACCCTGTAGCCCAGGCTGCCCTGGGGCTTGCAGTGAGCCTCACTCCGCTGGCTCCTGGGCACTGGAATCACAGCTAGGAGCCATTCTACCTAGGTTTTTCAGCTTTTAGCACCGGTCATGTGCTGGATGCCTCACACATGTGTCCCTACCGAGAGGGAAGGTGTGATCTCCAGAGCTGCAGATGTGTATAAGAATTCTGAGGTTTACTTCAAATTGTATCAATTCAGTTTCCCGGCACTTTCCAGAAGAAAGTTCTATTTCAATTCTCCACAGAGGTTTCATCTCACTGGGTAATGGATTACCCGACTGTCCAAGTTGAAGGTGGCTGCAGCAAGCTGACATGTGAAATGTTTGCCCTGGGAAAAGGTGTGGGGTGAGGGGAAAAGCCGAGGTAGAGCATGGCCTCTCTAACAAACCAAGGCTCGAGATCAATCATAATTCTCCAGCACACACATGGTGGCTCAAAACCATCTGTAACTCCAGTGTTCCTCTGGCCTCCATGGGCACATGGCCTCATACATACATGCAGGCAAACCATTTATATACATTAGATAGATAGATAGATAGATAGATAGATAGATAGATAGATAGACAGACAGATGATAGATGGATAGATAGACAGATGATAGATGGATAGATAGATGACAAACAGATGATAGATGGATAGATGATAGATAGATAGATAGATAGATAGATAGATAGATAGATAGATAGAT
>NW_026590061.1:1368356-1405326 GCF_907164565.1 Psammomys obesus | reverse complement strand
GATAGATAGATAGATAGATAGATAGATAGATAGATAGATAGATAGATAGATAGATAGATAGATGATAGGTAGATGATAGATAGATGATAAACAGATGGAGTAATGGAGGGGGCAGTTACTACTCCAGATAGACTTAGAATGCTCACTTTGTTAGGACAGGCTCCTTGCAGTCCTTCTGATCGTGTGTGTGTGTGTGTGTGTGTGTGTGTGTGTGTGTGTGTGTGTGACCAGGACAGGCAGGGGGCTGGGCAGGGGTAGGGCAGGGGCAGAGCATTGGGGGGCTACACTTGTCTGAGTCAGACTCAGGTTGCTCACTATTCAGTCAGAACTTAGCTCAACTCTAAGTGCTGTAGAAGCAGAAACAGCAGGAGCTGCTGGCCAGGGCTCAGCCCCTGGGGTCAGGAGTCAGGACAGGGAAGGCAGGGGACATGGGCGCCCAGGCCAACCTGGACTCCAGGCATCCTGTGCAGACAGCAGAGGGAGGAGGCGTGAGCTTGGGGCAGGCACAGGGCCCTGTCTTGAGGTGCTCAGAGCACTGAAGTAGAGCTGCTGCAGGCTTGAGGCCAGCCTGGGTTCAGGGGAAGACTCAGTCTCAGAAAGCCAAAGGAGACGAGAAAGGAAGGAGAAAAGAAAAAAGGTAGGAAGGGAAAGGAAGAAATGAAGAGAAAAAATGGAGAGGGAGGGGAGAAGAGGAGGGAAAGGGAGAAGAGGAGAGGAGGGAAGGGAAGGAGAGGAAAGCAAGGGAGGGGAAGGGAGAGATAAGATGCTTCCTTCTCAGGAAGCAGACTTTGAGTTATGGCCTTAGTTCAAGCACTTTGCAAGAATTCAGAAACCATTCAGAAAACTGCAAGAGCAAACATCTTTTTTGCCTCTTTAGCAAGAAACAACCAGAAAATGAGGTTGTACCAAGGGCCAAGAGACTCCAGGAAACTATAGCTGGCACAAAGAAGCCATCTCTGGCTCTGACATCTATTAGTGCTTGAGGCAACAGTTCCTGTGGGGATTGAGCTTTGCTTCCCATTCCCGGGGGGAGCAGGTGCTGAGCCCAGAGGCAACTTCCCTCAGAGGTGGGCTTTGGAGCCCCTGCAATGGGCAACCTTGGCCTCCCCCTGGCTTCCACAGTGAGCAGGTGACACCAGTGCCTTCCTGTGGTCGGAGGAAGTGGATCCTTAGCTTGTCCAGAGTCTGTGAACCACTCATAAAGAGGGTGCTGACGACTTGACTCCATCTCTCATTTTTACCTTTCTTCCATAGCTTTTCCTCCCCACTCTGTTGTCAGAAACAAGCAGGTAAAGCAGACTTCCGCTCATCTGAAGCTGAGTGCTTTCCTCCTTGCCTCTTGCTGAGGGCCTTGTGACAAAGCACTCAGTCAGTGAAGAAAGCAGGCTGGGCTGCACTCTAGCACCCGGGTCACCATTCACGGCCTTGGCTTGTTCAACATCGTGCCCTAACCTTTCTGAAAGTGGGCCAGGAAAGCCCAGAAGGGAGGCTTGCTGGTGACCCGCACAGTCCCGGCTGGCTGAGCAGGAAGGAGCCTGAGCTGGGACCAGACGGGGTTGCACAGAGGGAGAGGAGAGCCGTCAGTGCTGTGGCTGTGGAAAGGAGCGGGAGGCTGTCCTGCCAAGAACACTGGGCACTCTGTGGACGGAAGCCTCTCCCCACCACTGTCTATACTCATGTAGTGTTTTGTTCAGACACGGGCATAAAGAAATGCCTCCAAACAGCACCAGAAAAGGGTCTCAGGACTTGTCAGGCAGACGTGACTTGGTTTTCAACTCTCCCGCCACTAGCCTTATACCGGGGAAGCTATGTGACTTTAAGCCTGTTTCCACAGTACCCCATGGGAGGACAGGGGAGGCTGAGAAGGCAATGAGGAGCTTTCCTGGTGCCCAGCATGAGAGCCGACATCCGAACACTGTTAGTTACCTTTGTTTTCCCTGAATAACTGCAAAAACTAGCCTCCAGCTAACCACATCTAGGCGGCTAAGGAGTTCTGAAAAACCAGAATAATCTCAGGAATGACCTCTCTTGGTTCTCTCTCGCTCTCTTTTTCTTCAAAACCCCAAAGTTCCAAAATAAAACACACCGGGTAGAGTTTCTGCAGCCTGGAATTTTACGAAGCCTGCACGCCAGAGCTTCACATAAAGTGCCTGGCTTTTGCTCTGGGGAATCAGGGTGTCCAAGCTGCCTGTAAATGTGAAGAGTTTTCTCTTCCTGGAGCCGTGGAAAGATGACTGTCACAGGACGCCAGGAGGATGGCACAGACAACAGCTGTTAGGACAAGCGTGAACCGCCGTGACTGGCAGCTGCTGAGCTGTACCCTCCAGGAAGATGCTGAAGACTTCCAGGCTGAACATCCTCAGGGGCAAATAAGGGAGCAGTTTCCTCAGCCCCAAAATGACAAGAATGGTTTGATTGCTTTAATTTAGCCCCACTTAACCTTCTTGGTTAACCCGTGGCCCAGCACAAAGCAGAAGTGGCCCCGATCCACGTTGCTTTGAGGGAAAAGGAAAACTAGTCCGGGGTGGGGAGACCTGGCCCTGGTGCCCGCAGGTGTGTTTTTCTTGGGATGTGAGATTGCTAGAGAAACAAAAGATTTGGTTCGCTTGGCTTGGCAAGTGAAAAATGCAATCTTAGGAAGGACTTTATTTAGAAACTTTATTTTTCCCCATTAACTTGAATAGTTTGTGGAGGGAAAAAGAGCTATAAATGGTTCATAAGTTCGCAACTGTTTTTGTTTTAAAAACAAAGCCCATGTCCCCACCCAGGCAGATTCCACTACAGATTTGTCCAGCGCTGGCCACTCTCCTGTCCCCTGAAAAGCTGCCGTTAGGCTGGGCCAGATGCTGTTAACCATGGGAGTGTCAACCACACGAGTGTCCAGGCAGCCTCTGCAACCGCTGTCCTCACTCAGATCTTCGGGGCCCTCCTTTCTGGGTAGCCTCCTGGCAGTCTCTAAACTTGCCAACCATTCCTCTTCTCTTTACTCTTTCCAGAAATCATTGATTTTTGTGTCCCCCACCATCCCTTCACTGTTTTCAAAATAATATTTTTATTGCTTCTTTGAGGATTTCAGTTCATACACAGTGATCACACCGGCTTCCCAGCTCTCTCAGGCACGACTCCTCGCCACTGTGACACCCCCGCCCACCACAAACAAGTCCAATTTGTGCTGCCATGTACCCCCTGGAGTGTGCCAGCCTCCCAGGGGTAGTCCTTCCCCACAACCCCTCCAGAAGTGTCAGCTGTGAAGAGCTGCGTTTCAGCATCCCTGACAAGCTTTCAGAGTTCTCTGTGATGGCTTCGTGTTTGGGCTGTCACTGTTGGGGGGGGGGCACACACAAACTTTATGTCCCGCTTTCTTAACCCACCGCCGTTTCGCTTCTGCTCTGTCCTTGCAATGAAACTGGGTTTGCTGAGATGGCCAGTCATTACCAAGTTCAGAAGAGGCTTCTGTCTTCACATGATTTCTTTGGGCAATTTGGTATCTTCTTTAAAGATCCATTATTTTTATTTATGTGCATATGTGTGCCCCCTCTCTCACTGTGTCTGTGTGTGTGTGTGTGTGACTTGTGTATAGGTACTCAAGGAGGCCAGAAGGTACCAGATCCCCTGGAGCTGGAGTTACAGGCAGCTGTGAGCCACCATGTGATAGTAACTAAACTCTGGCCCTCTGCAAGAGCAGCAAGTGCTCTTAACCACTGAGCCATCCTGCCCTAGTTTATCCCATCTGATTGCACATCACCCTGTTCAGCTTCTTCCCTCTCAGAAGCTGCTCCCCGGGCTCTTCTGCTGTTTTCCTTCCCGCAGCTGCAGATGCATTCTTATGGTCTTGCCGGATGATCTCACCGGCACTCAGCCTCAGTGCTTTCTTGCACCCTCATGGCCACCAAAAGAATGTTTCCGGCTGCCCTGGCCTTGGCAAACTCTACTTTGTGTTTCCCTGTGTGCCCTGTAAGATGAGTCTCCACCCTTGACACATCCCAGAAGGAGCTCACTGCAGTCTCCTCAGCTTGCTCAGCCCCAAGTCCCAGCGTAACGCATGGCTGTGGCTTACTTAGCCAGAGATCCTTACAGTGTGGTTTGTTGTCCAACACTGGATGCAGTCATGAGCTTCCCAGCCCTGTGCTGGGCCACACGCTCTGAACCCTTCCTCTTTGTCTTTCCTGCAGCCATCTTGGCTTATGCTCCAGTCATCCCTGTAGGAGCTCCGTGAGGAAGCAGTCTTCCCATCCCTCTTTATCCTTTCTTGGACCCCTTCTCCAGCCCATATACCTTAACCTATAGAGGCACAGTTACGCATGTTTCTCTACCATGAAGAAGTGGAGGAATAGAAAAAATATAACCAGATCGAAAATCTTGAACAACTAAGAAATGTCAAGCCCTGGATTTTTAAAATTCTTAGAGATGTATTTACCTGATTTTATAGGTGTGACGATTTTGCCTGTAGTATGCATGCACGCGTGCATGTATGTGTACCACATGCGTGCCTGGTGCTCGTGGGGGTCAGAGATGGTGTCGGCTCCTGTGGAAGTGGAGTGAGTGAAGTTGTGAGGCACATGTGGGTTGTGGGGACTGAGCTCAGGCCCTCTACGAAAGCAGAAAGGGCCCTTACCTGCCGAGCCACCTTTCCAGCCCCAGAGCTCTTCCAGACCGTCCACCCCGCCTCGCTCCGCCCGCCCTGCGCCCACGGCTTTTTCTCGTCACGCGGAGCTCACTGGTGAGCTGCCCTCCTTAGCGTCTTCCCGTCAGCAGAGCAGTACCCTCCCTCCAGCTGGTGAACTGCTCCTCTCAAAATGCTCCCTCGACTGTGAAAGACAGCGACAGCCAGAGCAGAGCACAGCACCCTCCTCACGTCCACCGGCCCGTGCTGGGTGGTTACTGTATTCAACTGCTTACATACACGCTCCCACCTGCAATCACTACTCTTCAAACGAGGGACGGAGTCTGGTATTTTGTGTCTCCAGCACTCTACCAGAGGCTTGCCGCATGGGAGTCAGCGAGGTGGGGGTGAATGACTGATACACCCCACGCGATTGTGGCGCCTACAATCCCTGGCAAGAATGACTTAAAAAAGAACGCCAGTGCTCCTGCAACATTCTGATCCCGCGGCCCTCGCTTCGTCCCTGTCGGGATCGTCCTGGCTGGCGATGTGTTTGTCATCTACTTATGCTGTGGTACTTAGATTTAATCCATATATTTGGCTTATTTAGACAGTGGCCCAGAGCTCTGACTCACACAGTAACAAGACAATGGGATGGGACATATCACCGCATAAATAAAGAGACAGGAGACTTCTGCGTGCAGACGGGGTCAGGCTGCCTCAGGCCGGATTTTCATTGGGGATTCAGAGGTCTCCCACAGAGGTCTCAGCTTTCTCCAGCTGGCACACGAGTGTGAAAAGGAGCCAGAAGTGTGAGCACATCTACTGCTTGTAGAGGTGAGTGCTGGGGGAACAGGACTTCTGTTGCAAGCGTCTCCCCTGTATGGGTGGAAACCTTCCAGGCCTCCAACACTGGGCATCTGGGCCAGGCACAGCTGTCCGTGCTGCGGCTCCAGGTCCACGCCAGCCTCACCCAGGTTAGCCCTGGAGTGGGGTGGTCAGGTGACCATCTGTACAAGTCCTTCTGAGAAGAGGAATGCACAGTCTGAAACAGAGCGCTGCCCCACGTCCAGCGAAGCGCCCAGGTCAGCCTGGGGTAGCTTTGTCTCTTAGAAAGGAAGCATCTCCGACCCTCCTGTGCAATGCTGCCTTTCCCCGCAGTAGCCAGCTTCCATCCTTCCTGTGAGCCTGAGTCTCGAGGGTTGTTTCTTCTCCTCACCTCTTACATGCATTCCTAGTTTTATTAGCGTAGTTAATAAGGTCACTCTAAATCAACCCTTATATTACTATTCCTCTCTATATGATGACTTTCCATCTTCTTTTCACTAACTGAAAAGCATAGAGTTGCCATAATGCAGAAAGTAAGTTGGAGAGAAAACTTGCTGTAGTCACTAATTTGCTTTAGTTTTCAGCTCTCCCCTCAGTCCGTATAAACTAAGTCCTGATCGCTGATGAACCAGCCACTCCACTGTCGGTCAGCATGCCAACAGTGCCACTTGGACATGACCAACAAAGCTGAGGCACTGATTTCAGGACTCAGAGGTGAAAGCATGCAACTACGTCACCATCCTTATGGGACCTTGGGAACTGAAAAATACAACAGAGCCGCCATATTAAATCAACCCACAAGAGAAGCAGTTACACTGAGGACAGCTCTTGAGGCAGATGTGTCCTCTAAAGAATGAGCCACAAAAGTGAGAAGGATTTGTTCTCAGAATAACGAATGACTACCCGTGTCGGAACATGTCCTTTTGTTTGAAGTGTGTGCGTGCGTGCACATGTGGGTTATTCTTCAGGTGTTGTTTACCTTACTCTATTGAGGCAGGGTCTTTTGCTGAGCCTGGGGCTCATGGGTTTGGTTATGCTTGCTAGTTAGCCTGATCTCCCGGCACCAAACACACCACCACACCCGACATTTTGGTTTGTTTTGTTATTTCTCTTTGATGTCGTGTTTTGAATTTGCTTACTTCACTTTCAGAGCATCCCATACATTATGTCGTGTTTTATGTCACATCGTCACCCCCTGCCCTCTCCACAGTCCAGTGCCTTCTCTGTCCCAGGCCCCACCCAATTCTCTGTCGAATTAGACTGCGCCGCCTCCCCCTGAACCTGTTCTGTTTCTTGACAGAAGTCAGTGTCCTGCCAGGCAGCATAACTTTCGGCATCTTTGGTAGAAGCTTCTGGATTCCCTAAACAAAAGGAAAGACTCCCGGAAGACGGTTTTCTGTGTTAACTGAGGGGAAAGCGGATTTCTGTGAAAGACCCCACCAGGCAGCCATCTTCATCCACCCCAGCATGCGGCCAACTGACCCTCAGCTCCCAGTGCTGGTCCTCTAATGCCAGTTCTCCTTATCCCAAGAATCTGCCCCGGTTTAAACGCCTCCTCCAAACGCTCACCACGTCCTCTTCTGTCCCATAGGAATGAAGACTTTTTCTGTCACTACCTTTATCAACGGAGGAAATTGCTTCCACAGGGGTCAAAAAGCCAACCCAAGAGAGGCCCGGGCAGACTCATTGAAGATAACCGAGGAAACAGGCTGGCTGTCACCCATTTCTCAACAGCGTGTTGAGAACCTGTGGCTGGCTGTGTCTCCCTGCGGCTGATTTTCCCGGAGGGTAACTTGTCCAGAGCCAGCCCTTCCGAAGGGCAGGAGGGCCGGACAGTGATGGCAGCGAGCGCTCGTGTATGCAGAAAGGCAGGCCGCTGTGGCTCCGGGGTCTGCGCAGGGGCCTGGAGGGGACATAGGGGGGGGGGGGGGGATGACGACAGTTTCCAGCTGTCAGCTGGCCTTGATTCTCTGCCCTTCCGTGTCCTCTGCAGCGCCCTCTGCTGTCTCTGCCTCGGGACCCTGGGATCCCCGTCAGCCCTTGGACACCAAGGGTTTAAAACGTCTGCCTGTCCTCGGCCATGGAGCCGAATTTTCTGGCTACGGTCATCCCAGGCTGCCTCTCTGCCCTGCCCACTGGTCCGACCCTTCCCACATCTCGCGCCCTCCCCACACATCACGTAGGTACTGGAGGCGGCGAGACAGCTGAGCTGCCGTGCCTTCCCCCAGGCTGATGGGCTTTGACCCCGGCAGTGCTCCTTGGCCGCCCTCTGCCTTGGAACGAGGTCTTTCCCGAGGGCTCGGCTCAGCTCCCTGTTCCTTCCCCGGCAAGGTCTTGGACTTTTCTCACGCACAGGAGGAAGTCTGTCCGCTGCCCGCTGCTCCCCGCAGAAGGCCGTGGGCCCCGGCAAGCCCTGCGAGGGGACAGGCCTCTCCTAACCAACACCGGCCTTGGGAAGAGCGATCCGCCCCCGGAGGAGCGGAGAGCTCGGCCTGGGAAGGGATGCGGCCAGCCCTGGCTCCGTCTCTGGCCGCGCTGCTGGAGGTGCCGCTCCCTCCTCGCAGAGTTCGCAGCGCCGGGCGCGCGGGCAGGTGGATCGGTCTGTCTGCTTCCACACAGGACTCTAACATCCGCCTATTAACCCATCCTAAAGATGTGTTCCTTTGTGCGTGCCTAAGTATTTACCTCCTTGCGTGTGCGCGGCGACCCGGGAGGCTGCAGGGGACGTGGAGGCCCCGGAGTGGAGTTAGGGCGGCCTGCGGCCCTCCACCGCGGGGGCCTGGGAGCCGCGCTCCCAGCAGCCTCCTCTGCGGTCCGTTTACTCCATGTGATGCCTCCCATTTCTGCTGGGGAACCTGCCAGCCCTCTCAGCCTCTGAGGACAGCCCAGAGGTGTTTCGTTAGCAAACATTAACACAGTGCGGGAAAGGAGCAGGCTCCCACCTTCCGAAGAAGGCTGCTCTGGGTCACTCGGACATGAACGTCCCCTTCCTGAGGGCTCCCTGTGGAAGACTCTTGGACAAGACTGTTGAGGAGAGGAGTGATTGGAAGGCACAGCCCCACAGGTGTGAGAGGACGCTGTGCAAAGACAGACCTTGTCTGAGGGGAGCCTGCTCCACCCCCTGACCCTCCAGGGCGCTCGGCCTCATTCGGGATCGCAGACGCGGAACCAGCCAGTGAGTCCTGCTTCTCTTCTGTGTTTGCCGCGGTGACAGAAAGATGCCCCGACAGCCGTGGCCCTTCCTCTCTCCCGCGAGGACAGCAGCAAGGACTGTGACTTGCCTGTCTTCCATGGAGAATGGCCACGTGCGGCTGCCCCTCCTCATTCTCGCTCCCGCTCTCCCCCTGAAGCGGTGAGCAGTGGCTCGCATCTCGCCGCCCCCTGTGTCACCGTGCGGCGCCCCGATCGCGCCCTGCTGGTGGTGAGCTCTGGGGTCGTTAACTGAGCACTGTGCCCTTTTCTAACTCGCTTGTACCCCTCTGCCTAACGAGGTTCTTGGCCGCACACCGGGTGTGCTCTATCCAAGGCAACTTTCCAGCCCAGAGCAAACACCCAGACCTTCGGGGACTCACTGGCTGGCTCCCGCGCTCCCACTGCCTGCTGGGAACCCTCTGTAGGGTTCTCTCTCACCCTTACGCTGGATAAAAGCTCGGTTTTGAATTTACTTCATCACCTCCCTACTTCTTCCTCTGGACCGCACCCCGGGAGCAGGAAGCCTTTCCACTCGCCGTTTGGCGGTTCTCCCGAGGGTCTGGCACCATAACTGTCACTCTGCAGACATCAATAGGCCCTAAGCAGCGGCAGAATGAAGTCCCTGGAAACCCACGGTAGATCACCGCTCTCAGGCCTTGCTGTGCCAGTAAGCTGTGAGTTCTCTGCAAACAGGGTGATGCCTCATCCTGTCTGGAATCCCACAGAGACCCAGCTTATATACTGATAACTGCCATGGGGAGGTTATCAACCAGCGGACGATTAGACAGAAACGGAGAGGAAGAGAAAATGAGATCAAGAGAGCAAAGAACCAGCGGACGTGAGGGCGTGCTCGCTGTGCATTCAGACTCTGGCTGTATGAAACCGGAGGGGCCTGTTCGGGCAATCTTCCCACTGCCAGCCAGTAGCGGAGCTTTGTGTTTTGTGACTGAGGCGGCATCCTCCGATGCTGGCTATGGCATTGCTGGGGTGGGGAGGGGCAAGGCGAAGGCGGCGGAGCCTTAGAACGGTCACTCAGCTCCTGGGGCCGTAATTGTCAAACTAAGGGTTCTAGCACAGAGTCCGCCGCCGGCAGGGACGCATGCTGACGGTGACTCGGCAGCTCGAGTCCCAGGCCGGAGCCGGTCCACAGACTCACCGCCTCTGCTTCGGTGGAGCTCTTCCTCCCTCTGCGCTGCCTTCATCCTGTTTGTTTTTATTTGGGGGAAACTGCGTGTTTTGGACACAAGGCTTCAATCCAAATCAGGAGGACACTCCAGGGCGCGGCCTTGTGTCCAGCCCGCGGCCTTGTGTCCAGCCCGCGGCCTTGTGTCCAGCCCGGGCGTCCTCGCAGGCTCCGGCCCTGCTCCCAGAGCCAGGGAGCTATTTTTCCTGGCGTCTTCACTCGGAAGGCTCGGCAGCCGCTCCTTCTCACACCCGAGGCCAGCAGGCCGCTTCCCTTGGTCCTCCGCAAAGGACTGGAAAGTTGCTTCCCCTAACGGCCAAGCTGCAGCCAAGTTCGCAAAGGTCTCTGCCCTTTTTTGAGAAGTGTGATAGCTCCTCACCCAAGACATCTGGACAGCCTGTGTGGAGAGCCCTTCTGAGGGATTATTTGAAACTGGATCATCCCAGTTTAAAAAAAAAAGGGGGGGGGTGCCTAGGAACCTAGGAACAATTTTGATAGACCTCTGTACTTCTGCAAACAAAGCCCTCCGCAGCTGCGGTTTCTACGGAAAAGCAGGTGAAACAGCAGCAGCGACTGAGCAAGCAAAAATTAATCTGTATACAGAGAATTTTAATAAACCATGAAACCAACAAAATTCGCACAGCTCCTCTGCGGCTTTGCCAGCACGGGGTTACCAAGTTGAGACATCTGTCCTTATGGCCAGCTCCGTGCTGCAGCTCACTCACTGCGGTGGACAGTAGGTAAAAGGAGCCAGGATGTCCATACAAGTCCGGAAGAGAAAACACGGTGACAAGTTAATTCTGCTGAAACTCGGAGTGGCAGCAGCTCTTCTGGTTAAAAGTTTAGGAAGATAACTTAGATTTTTTTTATAGCCAAAAGCAGTCCAGATGTGGTTAACAGCTATGTGGGAATCATGAGATTTGATTTTTCCCCTTTTCTTTTTTCATAGCCAAAAATTTTCCCTCAAAGTTTCAGAAATAAAAAATAATTTTGTAAGAAGACACTTTTTGGTAACCATCATTTCTCTAGTTAGAATAACACCTCATTTATCCATCACCATTGGGAGAATTCTTGTAGCTCAAAAATTAATTTTCCAAAAGGAGAAAACCAGTCTCATGTTCAAAGGACTCAGTTTCATTGAGGTGTTTTTGCTGGAGCATCCTGTCGGAGATCTTACAGGGTGAGCAAAGCCGACCTTCCTCAGGAGCCGGGTATCTCCCATCAGTCATCACACAGCCACCACGCCCCTCCCCCGCTCCTGAGCACAGACGTGCTGGGGTCTCCCACGGCAGAGGATGGCTTGCTTTTGATCAGCTACAGTAAATCCTTTCAAGTGTGTTCCCTAAAATCTGATTTATTCAGATATTACTCATATACCGGACAGTTCACTCATGCAATGGTTTTCAGTTCATGGGTCGCTACCATGTTGGTTTTGGAACATTTTCAAGGAGAAATCTGTACCCTTTCTCCGGCCAACCCCGTCCTGTGAAATGTCCCCCTCACCAGGCCAGACCCTCTATGTCTGTCTCCTCATGCTGGACTTGCCTGCGAAGGGGATCTCAGAGTCTGTGCTTTCCTCTCTGCATGTGTTCTCAAACGAGTCCTCCATTCTGCCACAGCTGGGAATGCCGAATTCCTACGGAGGGCCAGCGGGTGTTCACAGCACTCCCATCCTCTGCTTTCCTGAGCAATGATGCCGTGACACCCAAGGTCCTGTTTCTGCTTGGATAGAAGTCTCCATTTCTCTCGAGTGGAACGGCTGAGTCCTGAGATAGTCCTGTGTGGAATTATCTAAAGTGCTGTCTGCCTGCTTCCATAGTGGCTGCACTCTTCACAGCTGCAGCTGATAGGCCCATCAGCCTCCTCAGCAGCAGCGCCATCACTGCCATCACCACCACCACCACCCCCACTATCACCACCACCACCATCACCACCTCCACCACAACCACCACCACCATCACCACCACCATCATCACCACAACCACCACCACCATCACCACCACCACAGCCACCACCACCATCACCACCATCACCACCACCACCATCACCATCACCACCACCACCATCACCATCACCACCACCATCACCACCATCACCACCTCCACCATCACCACCATCACCACAACCACCACCATCATCACCACAACCACCACCACCATTACCACAACCACCACTACCACAACCTCCACCACCACCACCACCACCACCAGCAGTCCAGTCCATCAACATCAGTTGTGTTTGAAAATTCTAGTGTCTCCATGTGACTGTTTTCTGACCCCTGACTCCACCCATTTCCTGGCGCATACGAAGTGCTCCCCCTCGATGATTTGCTTGGTGTCCAGCATCATTTGGGGTGCTTTTTGGCTGCTGGCATAAATTCTCTGGCAAAATGTCTGTTTGGATATCTTGGTTACTTTTAGTTGGTTGATGGTTCTTTCCATGACTGGACGGTAAGGGCTTTCACATCACTAGGACACAAGCCCCTCACTGGACATGTGCTTCACAAGTCCGTCTTCCGGATTGCCTTTGAACTTTTCAATTTTTCATTCTTTCCCACTTAATTTTTTAATTTTTGCTGCTCAGCCACTTAAAAAACCCCGTGAAAGCCTGTGCTTGCCTGTCTTCTTCCACCTCCCAGTCTCTCAATGATTTTAAGATGTGCATTTGAGTGTTTATTCACACATATACCGTGTGTTGAGAACATTCCCCCTCATGTCTCCAAACCCTCTCTTTCCTCTCCCTCTCCTGTTAGCTCCCTTTGCTCTTCAGAGAGTTTCATTTCCATTTTCATGTCATATATGCACACATGATTTTATGTATTTATATAAAATCCGGAAATGAGCAAAAACATAGTATTTGTCTTCCTGGTTGACGTGTTAGTTGTCTTAATATGACAGCTCCAGCTGTAGCCCGTTTCCTACCAGCAGCAGAACTTAACTCTAGTGGTCAAATACCACTGTGTGTATCTCACATGCTTCTCCACTCTTTTGTTGCTGAACAGCTAGATTGGCTCCATAGCTCAGCTATGCCACAATTCTGTGAAAAACAATGATGTGAATGTGTCTCTCTGCTCCATTGGTCTTATCGCCTCACAAAAGCCAGAGCAACGTGGCTTCCCCCGCCCGCTTCCCTGCCCCGTGGCTTTTGAGACCTTCCTCCTGGATCCAGTGTGTGTCGGCAGCGTGCGCCTCTCATTGGTAAACCGGGTGCCGTGTCCTCAGCGTCCGCGCACCCTCCAAGTCACACTTGGCAACATCCAGTCCAGCCCTTTGAAAATCCTTCCTTTCTCCCTTCCCGTGATGATCTGCACCAGATTTGCCTTTCTTGTAATCCCCTCCTCTTCTCTGGTTCTCATTCTAACCTGGAGTTAAACGCTGGACTCTCCAGACCGTCGCCTGTCACTGTGTGTCTTCTCAGAGTGTCTGTCTGTGCCCTCGGCTCCATTGGTAATGCCCCACAAACACTTGCTAGATCCATTCCAGTGCAAATCTAAGTTGATTCTCTTCGCTGTCATCTCCCCTGCCATCACCCTTTTCCTTAACCAGCTTCAGTGACCACCATGATCTGTGGGGTAAATTCAGATTTTCTACATCATGTCTCAGACCCCTGGTTTTTTCCTGCCTCTGTTTCCCTCTATTGTAGTGTCTACCGCTAGGAAATGTTTGAACTCTTCTATGTTCCCTGAAAGCTCTGTATTCGTTTCTCTGTGAAGTGACTCAGTTTCTCTATGTTACATATTTGTTGTCTCATACTGTGAATCTTGATTCCAGTGCATTTTAAACAGATCTTCTATTTAGGGTCTTGCCAAAGTGAAATCAAAGTGCTGGCCAGCTGCCTCCTCTCACTGAAACCTAACAGCCAGCCACTTACAGCCGTGCACAGCTGCTCTCCTGTGAATGCTCCTGTGAATGAGGGATAGATAGTTTCTTGCCAGTTGTTGACTGAGGGCCTGGGACAGCCAGCTTTCCAATACTCAGCAAAAACTTAGAAAAAAAAAATCAACTTGTAAGGATAAGAGGTCAATTTTAGTTCCTGGTTAAAAAGGTTTCAATCTAGCTGGCCCTGGTGCTTTGGGTGCACATGGCAATTAAAGTTTTACATGATGGCCAGAATGTAAAAGACAGAAAGACAAAAGAGCTGGGCTCTAAATCCTCTGTTAGGGTTCATGTCCAGTGGAAGTGAGCCCCAAGTTTCCAACACTAGACTCAAACTAGAGCAAGGCTGTGTTGAGAAGGTAGAGCCTCTGGCACGGTGCAGTGCCAGGCAGGATGAGGGCAGCTCACCAGGCTGCATCTGATGCCCACGTGCACAGCTCAATAGCTTTGGATTAAGGCTGCATGACTAGCCTAAAGCCTCCCAAGATGCTCTGTTTCCTGTTCTGTCTACTCCTCTATTATCAGTCTGGAAGGCTCGTTTGTGTTTCTTGAGGTCAGTCTGAAATGCTGTTTGCCCATGAAGCCGTCAGCACAGCCGCACCTCCCTCTGCCGAGTCCTGCGGCACTCTCTAGTTGTTTCTGTTTGTTCTCTGAGATGGTTTGCAAAGAAATTTGAGAGCATTGAATGCTTCCCAGTGGTCTTTTCCTGCCCTAACCCAGGCATAGTTGAAGTTCATTAGAAATGCCTTTTCTAGGAATGAATCTGTCTCATCTGCCTCTTTCTTTTGCGGTAAGGCCATGATAAAGTCACAGCCTGCTGACATGCACGGAGCTTCAGACTCCATAGCAACACAAGCCCTTCTCCTGATGTCCCTGTTCACTCATTTGCTCACTGTTCCTTGGTCCTTCCCTCTTTCCTTCTGGTATATGCTCTTGAAACACCACTGATTCTGGAGAACCTGGTCTTAAGTCAGCTTAAACTGAAGCCAGGCTGGTGTGGACCTAGAAACTCCTTAGCTAAACATGGTAGGACGGGGCAGAGCTGGAGGAGAATGGGTTTTGATGGACTGTCAGAGAGTACTTTTATGACTAATGCATGATCTTTGGCACAGAAACTGCAAAATCAATTTTGAGTGTTTTTATAGGCACTCTTCCAGGCACTTGAGCACCAGCTATTGGAGTTGGCCAAGTAGGTGATCAGAGAATTAAATGAGGTTCAGTTTTACATTCACAAGGCCAACCATTTTGGAAGGTAAACTTTCCTATGAAGAACCTGAAATTTGGGGAAATTTGTCCACCTCTTTTGCCTTCTCCTTATACAACGGTCATCAGATGAAGACAGTTAAAATTGACCTTAATATAAAACCTTGAAGTGGACTAAGCAGGCAAAACACGTTTGCTTCTTTTGCTCCCCTGTCAGTTGGCTGGCTGTGACGGAAAGCAAATGCTAAGTGCCTGCCCTAGAGGACGGCAACAGGACCAAAACGGACCTCAAAGGAGCAGCAGTCATTCTGAGCTCACTTTTCTACTCCCAAGGCAGAGTTTGGCACCTCCCCAGGTGCGTGGAGGCCACAATTGGCTTGCACAGGTTTGTGTAGGACTTTAGATTGTGAGCAGGCGTGCACAGGGTTGGCACTCGTTTGCATGATAAGTGAAAACCGTTTTTCTCTTTCACTAGTTCTGAGTCTGCCCTGATATGCAGTCCTGCCCACCTTTTTACTACACAAGAGGCAACTCTGAAATTCCATGCTCAGGATTTTAATAGAAATACGCCAGCACAATCCCAGCGTGTGCCTTCTGCTGCTCCTAATTCTGTGTTTAGCAGAAAACACACTTTCCAGGAAACATGAGTGAGATGCAAATGGAACGGGACAGTTCGGCTAGCTCCAGGCACAGAGAAGTGTGACCTTGTAAGTGTGTAAACGCAGCGGTTTGCTGTAACAGCATCGCAGTACCAACCTCTCAAACCTGTGCTGGGTGTGAGCTCCCACAAGACAGCAGCGACATCTGTGCAGAAGAAGATTTTTGAATAACGTATCCAGTAAGAGAGCAAAAATGTTTCCATTTCACCTGATCCAGGAATACAGCGAGCACAGGTAACACATAGTGCAATAGAATATGCAACGTAGACAAATGTACGGAGTGGGGAGGCAAAGGTCTAAGGCACCATGGGACACACATTATTCCCCTCTTGCAAAAACAGGAAGATTTGCAAACACCTGGTTCATGTCAATAGCCTAGCAAAGCAGCAGCAGATGGTAGGAATAAAGACATGTGGTAAATCTCCCCAAGGAAAATGCAATCTTTTGATATTGGCTGTTCCTGTGAAGTATGAAACAAAACTAGATACAACTGAAAGAAAACGGTAAGAGTTGATGGTACACAAATGTCGAGCATTCAAAGACATAACCCAACAATTCTCTATATATTGACTTAACTGTCTTGTTGTTTTGAGACAAAACTACTGTGATTGTTCCAAACATGGGATCACCCTGCCTCTTCATGCCAAGCACTGGGATAACTGAAGCTCATCGCCCTGTGCCCTCTGTGTGACACTGTTATAAAGAAAGACCCTACACAAAATCGTAATGCCATGCAAGGTTATTCTTGTCTTTGGTTTCTTCACAAATAGCCCCCCTGATTTTACGTTCTGCAGATATGGACCAACCTGGAATCCACATATGAGAGAAAGCAGACCGTGCCTGTGCAGCCCACTTACCATCCTCGCTTCCTTCGTCTGCCCACATACTTCCTTCTACTTCCATGTCATAGGTATGTACTTTTTAAATTTAGATTCTGCGTGTGAGGGAAAACGTGTGACACTTGTCTCTCAGCAATGGCTTCTTTTGCTTAACATGGTGATCTCCACTTCTGCCCATTTTCCAGAAGGGACACAGTTCATTCTTCCCTGTGACTGAGTAAATTTGACTGTGTATTAATGCTGCATTGATCTTCATTTGTTCATCCGCTGGTGGGCATCTGAGTTGCTTGCACACCTTGGTTGTTCTGAATAATGTCACAATAAGTGTGGAAATGTAGCTTGTTTCTATGGGCTGTTGATGCAGATCCCTTTGGCTATATCGCTAGGAATGGTACAGCCGGGACATATGGTCATTGTGTCTTTAGTGGTGGCACAATTTACATTCCTGCCATCACCCCCCCCCCCCAGCATTTACTGTCATTTTTAACTGAGAATAGCCATTCTGCTTGGAATAATGTGGAATCTTAAAGTCATTTTCATTTTCATCTCTCAAATAGCTAAAGATGTTAACATCTTTAAATAGTTTAATATTTTGTAGTCATTTGCATTTTATTTTAAAGTCTGTGTGGGGACTTGAGAGGTGGATGGGCACTTATGGATGGCATGATTTTATGCAGGTATTTTTTCCAAGCATACCTGATGTAAGAGAACCAACTACTCCTCCAGAAGACCCAGGCTCAATTTACAGCAGCCACAGGTGGCTTACAATTGTCTGTAACTTCAGTCTCAGGGACCCATTGCTCTCTGTGGGCACCAGGCATAGAGCTGGTGCAAGACATATATGCAATAAAAATCTGTACACATAAACATTAAATTAAATTAAAAACTGTTTACTAAACTTACTTCCCCATTTTTTTATTGGGTGACTGGGAACATTTTATATTCATCTCTGATCTGATGAATGGTTGGCAAAGAAATTTTGTCACTCTGAGGGCTGTCTCTTTACCCTTTATCACAAGTGCTAGAATGAATTAGATATTTTTGGTGGGAGGATTCTATCAGACAAAATAAAATGTGTTTACTATGGCAATGCCTAAAAACAGTTATGGATGGTGTAATTTTATGCAGGTATTTTTTTCCAAGCATAACTGATATAAGAAATCAAAACACAGATTTACGCTGGGGAAAATGCGTGGTATGGTGCTAAAATATTAATTATTTTGCTTCCCTGGGGAAGCTCGTCTGGAAACTTTTGCATCAGAGTTTTATCTAGAGCAGTTTTAGAATGAATGCGTCATCGTGAGGGCATTCAGATACTTAACAAACAGTGTCATGAAGGGGAGAGGCCTGTTGGGGGCTGCAGGGGCTGCGGCTCTGGGACACTCTCCCTCCTCCCTGTTGCAGAGAGCACCTAGGTGGAGCAAGGATGCTCACTTCTTCACTGCCAGGAAGCGGCGTGAAGGGCGGGGCCAGGGGCGGTGGCCTACCTTCCTCGCGGCTAGGCTCCACCCACTCCCGGTTATTGACACAGGCTTAAGACCCCGCCTTTCGCGCATGCGCATTAGAGGGCCGTTCAAGCGCCCAAGTCTCCTCAGCCAGCCTCCGAGACGCCGGACCTCAGCCCCTCGGGGCCGCCCTGTCTGGGAGACTCGGTGTTCTCCTGGAAAGCGGCCGAGGCGCTGCCCAGCCTAGCGTGCCGTGTCACGCTTCTCCCAGGCCCGGGCCGAGCTTTTGTGGGCGCCCCGTCCCCGC
This sequence comes from Psammomys obesus, assembly GCF_907164565.1. NCBI lineage: Eukaryota > Metazoa > Chordata > Mammalia > Rodentia > Muridae > Psammomys > Psammomys obesus. The sequence continues at coordinate 1,387,192 of NW_026590061.1, read as the reverse complement.
GGCTGGCCCTGGCCCGGGCTGCTGCGGTGGAGGGTGTTACTGCGCAGCTGAGGTAGGTCACCGGAAAGTGGCAGCGAGCAAAGACGCGGGGGCACGAACCCGGGAGCCACTGAGCCCTCCTCGCTAGGCCAGGGACCGCGGGACAGCCCGTCCCACGGCAAAGGGGAGCACAGCCGGCGCTCGTTCCTCTCAAGCAGGGGTACCACGGAGGGTAAGGATTCACACGTGCCGTCGCAACACCCTAAACCCTCCACGGACTTGCGAAAATGTATTAAAATAGCCAGCTACCCTGATGAGTGAGGACCACAGAGTGAAAATGGCTGTGGCAGGAGCTCCGGCTTCTGAGACTCGACCACGGGCCTTCACTCGACCCCGCGGCTTTCAGCTGTGCCAGCGTCTGCAGCAAGGACCTGGAATATAATTTTAAAGGCCTCTGAAGATGCTTTGAGGAATGTGTTGAGCAATAAGGTTTTTTCTGGGTGTGTTTCACCGAGAGATCCAGTTACTCTTGCCGTGGAGCAGCTTCTGGCGTCCCGTGTTGTTGATCGCAAACATGGCATCTGAAAGGACAGACACACACAGCGCACAACCCTTCCCATGGACGGTGCCTCAGGGATGCCTGGGTCCTGGGGTCTCTGGGATGTCAGCCTCCCTACTCCTGGATGTGTAGCTATTACATTTCTACCACATTTTCTGCTCAAGCACAAAGCTCCAGAGATCTTAACAAGCGTGAATTAAATTAAATTACAGCCCTTCCTAACTGGCAGGGTGTACTCAGGCCTCTCAGTAAAATGACTGCCCTTTTACTAAATGCTTTTCCCTAACCCTCCTGCTTTAATTACGCCTGTTCTCCCCGAGGAGCCATCGCCAGTGAGACCATAGCAACCTTCAGATATTTACAAGTGATGCTTGCAGATACAATAAAGCTTCTGGAGCAGCCAGCTGAATAAAGGCACGGCCAACTGCTACGTTCTGACTGCGATGTGAGTCCCTGAAGATGCTGAGAGGAAAAGCAACACAGAGGAGGCTAGGAGGCCCTGCAGTAAGCCGGAGCCCGAGGTCGGCCCAAGGCCAAGAGGTGTGTTCATAGCAGTTCTATTGGTAATAGCCAGAAGCTGGATGCCCCTCAACTGAGGAATGGCTACAGAAATGGTGGTACATCTACACATGGAATACTACTCAGCTATTAAAAACAAGGAAATCATGAAATTTGCAGGCAAATGGTGGGAACTAAAAAAGATCATCCTGGGTGAGCTATCCCAGAAACAGAAAGACACACATGGTATATACTCACTTATAAGTGGATACTAGATGTATAATATAGGATAAACATGCTAAAATTTATACACCTAAAGAAGCTAAGCAAGAAGGAGAACCCTGGTTAAGATGCTCAATCTTCATTCAGAAAGGCAAACGGGACAGACATCAGAAGGTGAAAATAAGGAACAAGACAGGAGCCTAGCACAGAGGGCCTCTGAAAGACTCTACCCAGCAGGGTATCAAAGCAGATGCTGAGACTCACAACCAAACTTTTGAAAGAAGGGGGAGATAGAAAGACCTAGAAGGGACAGGAGCTCCACAAGGAGAGCAACAGAACCAAGAAATCTGGGCCCAAGGGTCTTTTCTGAGACTGATACTCCAACCAAGGACCATGCATGAAGATAACCTAGAACCCCTGCTCAGATGTAGTCCATGGCAGCTCAGTCTCCAAGCGGGATCCCTAGTAAGGGGAACAGGGACTGTCTCTGACATGAACTCAGTGGCTGGCTCTTTGATCACCTACCCCTGATGGGGAGCAGCCTTACCAGGCCACAGAGGAGGACAAGGCAGCCAGTCCTGAGGAGAGTTGATAAGCTAGGGTCAGAGGGAAGGGGAGGAGAACCTCCCCTATCATTGGACTGGGGAAGGGGCATGGGAGGAGCTGAGGGAGGGAGAGTGGGATTGAGAGGGAATGAGGAAGGGGCTACAGCCGGGTTACAAAGTGAATAAAATGTAATAAATAATAACTATATTTTAAAAATATTTAGATGACTCATCTAAAAACAAACAAACAAACAAAAAGCTGTTCAAACCCGTTGCTGTGGTGGTGGGACTTCACGGTTTTGTTCTTACTAGACCCTCCTACCTCTGTCCACAGACACTGGGTTAAAAGTTGTGTTCCACCACACCCACATCACAGTCCATCTCTTTAAACCATGTGAGACTGCAGCTGCTGTGTCCTGCCTAGCTTGTGCACAGATCTCTGCCAGGTGAGGTTTTATTTATGTATTCATTTTTGCAGATTCTTCAAATTTTATTCACCCATAACATGTGTATACACACTCCCTTTACACAAAAATCAATACTTTTTTTAGGGCCAAGTTCTGATTTGCACCCATTTTTTAAGTGCTCCAGAATGCTGTACTTTTCTTTTTCTTTTTTTTAAATTTAACTTTACTTTTGCTTCTTTGCATCCTGATTGTAACCGCTTCCCTGTCTCGGGTGCACTTGATGGCTGCGCCATCTCTGTAGCCCCAGAGACAGACAGGGAAAGAAACAACAGTGGCATCCCTTCCCAAAGGGCGGCCTAAGGAGGGGCTGGGACCTACGGTCCTTGCAGTTTCTCCTCCGAGAGCTAGACCTGCCGTGGCTGGGGGACACACACAGGGACACACACTGCTCCCTGCATGGATCTTTGCACGTTTGCTCCCACGTGTGAGCAGCCACAGCTGTGTGTGCGGCCCACTTTGGATTCTTTCGAACTTTTGTTCATGAAATGAGTGTTATTCATCCTTCTCGCCTTCAGCTTTTCACAAAAGCAACTTGACTTTTCCAAAGAAGCTCTTCCTCAGAGCTCTTAGAGACTGTCAGCAATCATTAAGACACACGGAACTGGAAACAACTGGGAGTGAAGAAGTCTCTTAAAATATAGTTAGAGTAGCATAGCAGCCCACCTGCAGCCAGACTTTTCCTACAGGTAGCCATTAGCTTTCTAGTTACTTCTCAAACCGTGTCTCTACAGAAATTATCTTCAGTTTATATTCCTATTCTTTTAGGGAAAGAGAAAAGGACACCGGTTGTGTCCCCAAAGTTTATGTTTCCATAAAAGCCAATTCCTGAACTTTCTCTCTCCGTCTCACTCTGCTCCTCTGTCTTGTTGGACATACCTCTAATCTGACACTCTTTAAAATCACACCTCTTGCTCTTCTTAAGGAGCTCTTGTCCCCTCTGGGTGCTTCTATCCCCTGCTGGGTGGAGTCTTTGAGCGGGCATCTACGGTAGGCTCCTGTCCTGTTCTTCTCTTCTGCCACTTCTGCTGTCTATCCTGTTTGCTCTTCTGAATGAGAATTAAGCATCCTCCTGAGGGTCCTCCCTGTTTCTTAGCTTCTTTGGGCCTGTGGATTGTAGGATGGTTATCCTGTACTTTATGGCTAATGTCCACTTCTAAGTGAGTATATGCCATGTGTGTCTTTCTGGGTCTGGGATACCTCACTCAGGATGATCTTTCTAATTCCATCCATTTGCCTGCAAATTTCATGATTTCCTTGTTTTTAAAGCTGAGTGGTATTCCATTGTGTAAATGTTCTGCAATTTCTGTACCATTCCTCTGCTGAGTACGTCTGGGCCGTTTCCAGTCCCTGGCTGTTAGGAACGAGGCTGCTATGCATGGAGAGCAGCTGTCCTTGTGGTATGCTGGAGCATCTTTCGGGCATATGCCCAGGAGTTGCACAGATGGGCTTAAGGTAGATCTATCACAAGTTTTCTGAAAAACCGACAAATTGATTTCCAAAGTGGCTGTATAAGTTTACATTCCCACCAGAATGGGGGAAGGTTCCCCTTTCTCCACATCCTCTCCAGCATGCGTTGTCACTTGAGGTTTTGATCTTAGTCATTCTGATGGGTGTGAGATTCAATCTCAAGAGTTGTTTTGATTTGCATTTCTCTGGTGGCTAAGGGTGTTTAATATTTTTTAAAGTGCTTCTCAGCCATTAGAGACTCCTTTGTTGAGAATTCCGTTTAGCTCTGTACCCCATTTTTTCAATTGGGTTGTTTGGTTTGTGGGTGTCTACTTTCTTGAGCTCTTTATATATTTGGGATGTCGGCCTCTGTCAGATGTGGGATTGGTGAAGATCTTTTCCCATTCTAGATTTCTGTTTTGTCCCTTTGACAGTGTCCTTTGACTCACAGAAGCTATTCAGTTTCATGAAGTCCCATTTATTTATTTGTTTATTTATTTTTGGTGTTTTGAGACAGGGTTTCTCTGTGTAGTTTTAGCTGGCCTGGTCTAGCTTTGAGGACAAGGCTACCCTTGAACTCACAGCAGTCCATCTGCCTCTGTCTCCCTAAGTGTTGGGATTAAAGGTGTGTCAATATGTTCAAGGCTGATCCCTACTTTTTCTTCTATTAGGGTTAGTGTGTCTGGTTTTATGTTGAGGTCTTTGATCCACTTGGACCTGAGTTTTGTGCAGGGTGATAGGTATGGATCTATTTACATTTTTCTACATTCAGACATTCAGATAGACCAGCACCATTTGTTGAAGATGCTTTCTTTTTCCCATTGTATAGTTTTGGCTTCTGTGTAAAAAATCAAGTGTCCATAGGTGTGTGGATTTACTTCCAGGTTTGGTCTTTGATTCCATTGTTCAAGTTGCCTGAGTTTATGTCAATACCATGATTTTATTACTATTGCTCTATATTACAGGTTGAAATCAGGGATGGTGATACCTCCAGAAGTACTTTTATTGTCGATGATTGTTTTAGATATCCTGTTTTGTTTTGTTTTGTTTTGTTTTTAATATGAAGTTTAGAACTGTTCTTTCCAGGTCCATAAAGAACTGTGTTGGCATCTTGACAGGGATTGCACTGAAGCTGTAGATTGCTTTTGGTAAAATGGCCACTTTACTATGTTAATCCTACTGATCCATGAACATGGGATATCTTTCCATATTCTGATCCTTTTCTTCAATTTCTTGTCATATAAGTTTTTTACTTGCTTGTTTAGAGCTACACCAAGATATTTTATATTATTTGTGAATGATGTTGTTTCCCAAATTTCTTTCTCAGACATTTATCATTTGTATATAAAGGGCTACTGATTTGCTGAAGGTGTTCATCAGCTGAAGAAGTTTCCTGGTAGAATTTTAGGGCTCACATATGTATACTCTACTAACATCTGTGACTAGCGATACTTTGACTTCATCCTTTCCATTTTGTATTCCCTTGATCTCCTTTAGTGGTCTCATCGCTCTAGCTAAAACTTCAAATACTATGTTGCCTAGATATGAGCAGAGTGGGCAGCCTTGCCTTGTTCCTGATTTTAGTGGAATTGCTTTAAGTTTCTCTCCATTTAATTTGGTGTTGGCTATAGGCTTGTAGTATGTTGTATTTATTGAGTTAGGTATGTGCCTTGTATCCTTGATCTCTCCAGGATGTTTATCATGAAGGAGTGTTGGGTTTTGCCAAAGGCTTTTTCAGCATCTAATCAGATTATCATGTGCTTTTTTCTTTCAGTTTGTTTATACGGTGGATTATATCAGTGGATTTTTCTCTGAAATGAAGCCTACTGGATCACAGTGGATGGTATGTTTGATGTGTTTTTGGATTTGGTTTGCAAACATTTTATTGAATATTTTTGCATCAATGTTCATGAGGAATTGAGATGTAATCTTTGTGTATTTTCCATTTGATGAATGTGAGATGTCTTTCCCCATCTCTTTTGATTAATTTTGGTTGAAAGTTCATTTGATTAGTTATGGGAATTTTATGAGATATGAGAATGGCTACTCCAGGTTGCTTCTTGGATCCATTTGTTGGAAAATCTTTTTCTAGCTTTTAACTCTGAGGTAATTATCTTTGTTGTTGACGGGCGTCTCTTGTATGCAGCAGAATGATGGCTCCTGCTTTCGTATCCACTCTGTTAGCAGTTGTCTTTCTTATTGGGGAATTGAGCCCCAACTGAGAGATATGATTGTTAATTCCTGTTATTTTGATGGTGGTAGAGTGTGTGTGTCCCTTCTTTTGGTTTGGCTGGTGTGAAATTATTTATTTCCTGTGTTTTATTGGGTGTAGTTCACCTCCTTGGGTTGGAATTTTTCTTCTAGTGTTTTCTGTAGAGGTTAATTTGTGTGGATAGATTTTGTTTAAATTTGATTTTGTCATGGAATATCTTGTTTCCTCCATCTATAGTGACTGACAGTTTTGCTGGGAACAGTGGTCTGGGCTGACATCTGTGGTCTCTTCGAGCCTGCAATGTATCTCTGCCCTGGTCCTTCCTGCTTTCGAGTCTCTATTGAGAAGTCCGGCGATTCTAGTAGCACTGCCGCTCTCTGTGACTCGGCCTTTCCCCCTTGCAGCTTTTAACATTCTTTTTTGTTCTGTGCAGTTAGTGTTTTGATTATTATGTCATAGAGGATTTTCTTTTTGATCCAACCTTTTTGGTGTTCTGTAAGCTTATAGACATCTCTTTCTTTAGGTTAGGGAAATTTCTGTAATTTTGTTGAAAATATTTTCTGAGCCTTTGAACTGGGAATCTTCTCCCTCTATTCCTACTCTTCCCAGAGTGGCCCTGATTGACTGGAGGTTTTGTGCCGGAACCTTTTATATTTAACATTTTTGACTGATGTACAATTTGTTCTGTTGTATCCTCTACAGCTGAGATTCGCTCTTCTACCTCTTGTATCCTGTTGGTGATGCTTGTGTCTGTAGTTCCTGCTCACATACCTTTTTATTTTTGACAATAGCTTCTGACAGACTCATCCATATTGTTTTATTTGAATCAAATTTATTAATTTCTATTACTCATAAGTATCATGCTAGTTTGATCATAATCAGTATTCATTTTCCTAGACCTCAGTCACAAATGACTTTCAAAATGAACTAACAATTTAAAATCTGCAAACAAACAAACAAACAAAAACCTAAGCCCAGCGGCATTTCCATGCAGTTGGCTACGGGTCTCCTTGTATGCCCCTGCTGTGTTCATTTTAAAGAATTACAGATACGTTTTACAGAACTGGACAGAATGCTCGGTGGTGCAGAGTGACTACTGATTTGCGCGGGAGCTGAACTCCCTGCACCCCAGCGAGGCGCCCACAACCACCTGTAAACCAGCCTCTGGGGATTGACCGCCCTCTGCTGGCCTCCACAGGCACTGCATTCACACAAGCATAGCCTGGAATGTTTTTGCATTCTCTGGTACCTGGGGTTATGTGTTCCGGCCGCGTGGAAGTAAAGATCCTTCCCTTCAGCACACAGTGTGAAAGCGTTAGCACAGCCCAGTCTTGTGTCTCCTGAGGTGACATTTGGATCTGGCCTTGGGAGTCTTGACAGGCCTCCATCTTCCCGCCATCCTCCGTCCAGCTGAAAACAAGCCAGATCTTTCCGTGTTCCTGACGAAACGCTGCTGCAGGATGACACACATACTTTCCCTTTCAACCAGCACTTTAGAACCAGGGGCTCACTGTTCTTGCTTGACAGTCAGTGGCCGTGTGGCTGGCACACTTTCGTCCAGGGACTGGGCCTAATTTTATGCCTCCTCTGACTGCTGGGCACAGCACCCTGAGGTGAGGCTACATAGGAAGTGCCTGGCGTAAATTATGAGGAAAAATATTCCTTTAATCAAGCCATGGTTGCTTACCTACGTGTTTTTGCTAATTTTAAACTCAACCGTTTCCCCTACTCTTTGACCAACTGCACTTGTGTGTTTAAGCCCCGATTTTTCCCAGATGCGTTTTGGCAGAGTGAACTTACGTTTCTTTTGCCTGGGTCACCATAGCCACAGTTAGTTATCTTTCTCACCTCTGTGATGAAATCCCTGACAGGAAGGAACTTAGGAGAATGACTGCTTTTGGCTCATGGTTTGAGGGTGCTCTCTGTCACAGGGACGGATGGTGGCAGAGCTCATGGTTTGAGGGTGCTGTCACAGGAACGGATGGTGGCAGAGCTCGTGGTTTGAGGGTGCACTCACTCTATCAGAGCAGGAACGGATGGTGGCGGGAGCTTGCTCACATTGGAGAGCAGAAGGGATGGACGCCCTGTTCAGCTTTCTCCTTTTCTCCTCTCTTTCCCCATCCTGTCCTCCAGCCCCTGGGTGGTGCAGCCCACATTCGGAGTGGCCTCAGTTACAGGCATGCCCGGAGCTGCATCTCCTAGGTGATTCCAAACCAACCAAATAATGCTGACTTAGAAACAGCCGCTCTTTAACGCTAATGAGGGGTCTGCTCCCTGTGAGGCCTTTCGAGGGGATGCTCTCCGCGTGGGGTCCTACACGCTGGAGGACCCACAGAGACAGACACAGTGTGACGCTAGTTTTTAATATAGCACAGACCCGGCATAGTGCTCGTGTCATATCCCTCACCAGAGTGTGAAGCAAACAATCATACCTGGCCTTGTTCATCTCTGTGCAGTTGGCAGAGGGCATGCCAGGTAGACGCATTGATAAATGTGGCTTGGATTGAGCTAAATTACAGAAAACATGAACTGGCATTTAGTCGCTTGATACAGCTCCGTGCACAGTTTGAGCGCTGTGTGAAGCTGGCCAGCATGGCTCTGTGGCTTGGCCGGGCTCCGCGGGGCAGAGATGTCCAGGTTGGCTCTGCTTGCTCTAGTGCAGATGGCCACTGGCTGAACTTCTTTTTCAATCATCCTTCTCTCTAAAGAGGACAGTGTGTTCTTTTTTGGAACAAAGTAGAGAATGGGATATTTCCTCTTTTGACTCTTCTGCTCGTCTTCTCCAGCCCTATCTGGGACACTGTGATCTGTACCAGCTGGAACATGGAGTTGCTCTCTGCCAGGCCCCTTCTGGACCACACCCCTTGATCAGTGCTGGGGGTAAGAAGACCCTATTACTTGTTCTCAATAGGAAGAGCATGGCTTTGAAACCACAGCAGCCATTTAAATTCTGAGTAGAACCATTTCACTGAAACCATGCAGTCTCCCATGTGGTTCCTCTGCCAGCCCAGTAGACCAAGTAAGGAGACGCATGAGTGCTGGATGGCTCTGGAGAGACAGATGCGGTCAGCCGCTCCAACACAGCGACCCCTCAAAAGGGCTGAACAATCTTGTTTTAAAACGCAAAGTTAGGGCAGACTACCTCCAGAATGTATCATGGAGAACGGCCCTATGAGAGCCTGAAATTGACTCCCTGGAGAGAAAAGGAAAAAAAAAAATCCAAGGAATATCCCAAACCAAGGGAAGGAAGTGAGAGCCAGGGTCGATTTCCTAGTGTTGGCAAAACAAAATATCATGAATAAGCAACTTCACAGTGGATGCCCGTTTCTCAGTCTGAGAGCAAGCTGGGGTGCTCAGGGTCTTTCTGAGGGCTGTGGGGAGTCTGATCCGTGCTTAGCTCCCTAGCTGCGGGCAATTTTTTTCTCAGCAACTGTTGGCATGTAGAGACACCATTCTTCATTCAACTCAGTGTTCTCTCTCTCTCTCTCTCTCTCTCTCTCTCACAAACACACACATACAGAGAGAGAGAGAGAGAGAGAGATATCTATGGCTACCTCACTGTAACAACAGAAAACGGAAGACTGGATAATTGATAAGGAAACGTGTTTCTTGCCATTTTGGAGGCTATGAAGTCCAAGCTCTTGGCTTCAGCCTCTTTTCAGATCTCCATGCTGTGCCTTAATGTGGTGGAAATATAAGACAGAAAGAGGGGAAATGAGGAGAAACACTTAAAACAAATGCACTTTCATCATAACTCACTCCTTGGATTTAGTGCTAATCTAGTCCCTTAACTGACCTGCTTCTTAAGGCTGTCACAATGACAGTTGCATTTCAGCCTGATTCAAACTATAGCAACTAAACTTTTGATTACTGTAGATTAATTGTACAAAATAATTTGTTGCATTTTAACATTTTTATTTGGGTATATAAGGTGTTTTGTTGGCATTTTCTTCTCCCACTGATTTATCTCCTGATCACTAACACTTCTGCTTTCACATCCACTTCTGATTTCAAGCCTTTTAAAAAACACTGCACTTATTAAAAAACACCGTACTTTGCTTCCTGCATCAGGGTAAGGTTCACCTACCACGACCTCCAGGCTCACGTTGCTTCCCACAGATGACTCGAAGCTGCTCCTCATGACTGGGCGATACTTCCAGTGTCTATAACATTGTCTCTCCTCCGTCCATCTGCCCGATGAGGGACACGGAGGCTGAGTCCACGACGGGGCAGTTGTGAGCAGTGCAGGACACTCATGGATGTGAGAGGCCATCATTGTGATGAGTGACTTGGCGTCCTTTAGATGTATGTCCAGAAGGGTGTGACTGGTCCTATAGTCCTCTGTTTTCACTCTTCTGAGGAATTTCCATCGTGTTTGCACCTGCACTAGCTCATGTCCCCAGCAGCTGCCGTCAAGGCCCTTATCCGAACTCTTCACTGACAATTCTTGGTTTGTTTCGTTGTTTTTGTCTTCCTGTAACTGCTGTCACCCTCACACACTCTTTCCAAGTCCCAGGTGAGATGAACCCTTTGCCGTTCCACAGTCAGTTGATTAAAAGATCAGGCCCTGTCCGCTATAAGAAAAAGTTCATTTATTCCCTTTAAGCACATTTTGAAAGTTGTTTTTAGCTATCTGCAGATGAAATCTTGTGCTAAGTCTTTATTTTCCAGACATTCTTAAGTCAACAAGTGTTCTCAAGTTTCAGATATCAAAAATTCCAATCCATCTAGTATAAAAATTTCTATCTATGATTCAGACTATAACATTCCCCACCCCCAAACTCAAGCTTAAAACCCTGAGCCTTTCCACCCAGACAGTTAACACACCACCTCGAGATCTGACATTCTTCCTGGTTCATCATTCCATTTCTGGGTCCTCTGATGATTGCTCTCTCCAAGACTTAAGTGTAACTAGGAATATAAACAGTTACTGGACAGCTACAGATTCTTGTAGTTGTAATTATGTAAACACAAGATGTCAGAGATTCACCTAGAACCAGCTGACTTGCTCAGACTTGACTAAAATTCAGTCTGAGCCCCGAAGAACTGAGAGGAACAGACAGTAAGGGGGGGTGGTATTCTCTGCAAGAGAAGTACACAGTTAAAGCTCAATAAAAACGGTCGGAAAAGCACAGCTCCAGTAAAGGAACTTATATAAAGAGAATGAGCCTGCGTCTTCACGGAGATCATTAACTTCCGTCCTAAAACTACTGTTTGAGTGTTTGACTAAAACTCCTTAAGTATTTAACAGCAAATAGACAGGGAATATAAATATATCATCTATGCCTTTCCAACATCATATTTTATAGTTACTTATGAACACCCTGGTATTTTTGGGAGACATTTTTTTTTTCTGAAAATCAAATGACAAAGTTACATTAATATAACTGATGGACCTGACTTCCCAAAATATTTTCTTCCTTAAGAAAAACAATAATACTGATTTTTAAAATAATCAGAATTGATTCTTTCAGAACTGTGGAATTAACCAAAGGCTTATAAAAATATAGAACATTTATTTGAAAAACTGGGATCTCAGCAATGACAAAGAGATTTGTAGCATTTTAACTTGTCACTGTCCAATTTTCCCTTTCCTGACGCCATGGTCTTTGAAGGCTTACAGCCCATAATCACAGTAAAAACCGGCAATCTGCTGACCACTGGATGGGAAAGAATGGAACTGGAGAGCTTCCAAAACCTCATTCCCAGAGAATTTTGATTTCCCCTCCCTAGTGGTTTCCTGGAAGACCCTACTTGCAAGGCTGTGTCTGTATTACCTAAATTTGAGCTCACTCAATGTCAATGAACAGCTACATTCCTAGGATGGCTGAGGAAAACAAAACAAAACAAAAACACAAATGCAGTTGTCTAATGGGACCTGTCTCTTAAGAAGCAGATAGAAGTTAGAATAAACAGGAGGTCAAGGAAAGTGCTTAAGAATAAGAATTGCAGAATAATGTGTGTGGGGAGATTTGCAAATGTCTGGATTGCCCCTTGGGGTCTAGGTGGCCACACAGACACACAGACATCTACAGGGCTTTACCATCTCCACAGCTGCCTACATGCTAAGAAAAGTCAAAAGGCCCGGAAATCTCACCCCTGGCTAATGTGATGTTTTGTGAAAGTTGGAAGTTTAGATCAAGAGTAGTGAAAGTGCTTGTTTGAGTGTTGAAAGCGACTTTAAATTCACACAGAAGTTCTCAGTAACTGCTGGGCAATGCAGTCACTGTAGCTGCCCAGTCACTAGTGGACAATTCAGCAGACCAAGTTGAGCCTTTGACTGCCAAATGTTACAGTATACACTTTCTAGAACTCATTCAAAACAGTCAATAAAGCAATAAAACACTCCCTGGTAGCAATGACAGTCATGCTGAGGGGGCAGACTATAATTTTGAGAAATCCTGACCCAACCTGCCCTACCCAGTATCACCACGAAAAAAATCAGTCAAGAGAAAATGACCAAAAGAAAGCTTGACTTTTGTACTTAACTATATAAAGGCTTTACATTGAAAATTTAAATAATCTTTGGAAAATAAACTGTGTCTGAAGAGCTAAAATAAAGTGTGTACATGCCATCTTATTGCCTAGAAAGCATCCCTAAAGAAATAAAAACATAAAGAACAAGTAAAATTATAAAGGAAATTAAGTAATCGCTAGACACCCTCAGAATCAGATTATGAAGATAAGGAAAATCCAGGGACAGAGATCAGTTTCTACTCCCCAGTATGAGGGGACAAAGAAAGAGAGAAGGAAAGAGAGGGGGAGCCTCTGTGAACTAAAAACACCACCAAGATACTCAGGTGGAAACCATGTATCAAGATGCCCCCGGCTTGAGAGGAACAGAATACCCAGCCCAGTGGTTTGCAACCCTCCTAAGGCTGCCACCCTTTCATACAGTTCCTCCTGACGGGGTGACCCAACCAGAAAATTCTCTTTGTTGCTACTTTGTAACTGTAACCTTGCTACTGTTATAAATTACAATGTAAATGTTTTCGGAGACAGATGTTTGTTAAAAGGGCCACGACCCTCAGGGTGAGAACCACTTCTAAAGGAATAGCTGAAACTTCTCACATTTGTTAAGAATCATTAATATACGCATTAATGATTAATGTTAAGAAACCAAGTGAACTCCAAGAGCTCAAAAAGCCTCAATACCAGACTATCTCTGTCAAGTCAGGGGGACCCTTTAACAAAACACAAGTCACTGGCCTCATGAGAAAGTCCACAATAAGATAATTTCCTATGAGACACCCCCTAGGGCCAATAGGCCATGTGCTGACATGGAAAGCTGTCAGTCAAAAACTGTTTTCTGCTAAAACAATCATACAAATAACCTAAAGAACAAATGTACTTTGAAAATGAAGGAGATAAGACATCCAATAAGCCTGACCTGAGAACATTCAGGCCTGTTGCACTGGCCAGTTTCCTGTCAATTTGACATAAGCTGAAGTCAGAGAGTAGGAGCCCCACTGAGGAAATGTCTCCTTCAGAGCGGGCTGTAGGCAGTGTTGGCCTACTTTTTAACTCTATTTTATTTTATTTACGTTTCTTATCCCTCTTCTCCCCTTCTCTACCCCAGTCTCTTCCAATATCCCAACACCTGGTCCGAGAGGAAGGAGGTTGGTGCGGAGAGAAGGCGAGTTCTCTTAGCTGCTTCCTGCTGGTTAGGGTCGTTGGGTTCCTTGGAGAAAGTCCAATCTTCATTCCAGGAGACCTCCCATCTCTTCTCATCCGACTGCAGGGGAGCAGCAGGGCAGAGCACAGGTAGCCTCGTTCTTTCCCGGAGCTAACTCAGCTCTCTCTGGGCTCTGGCCTTTATTGCCTCCCAGAGTCCTCAGATTTTAAACTGCCTGCAGCTGGCAGAGAGCTCCTCTCAGAGCCAGCACAGGGCAGATGGTCCGCTGCTGTGGACCATCTGAATCAGTCCCACATCCCACACCTGGGACCAAAACAAAAACATGCTCACATCCACACAGGCATAAGCTCAGCCCATTGTGGTGCCTTCCCGTGGCTGGTGGTCCTGGGTTCTGTAAGGGAGCAGCTGAGCAAGCCAGGGGTGCCAGTGAGCAGCGCCCTCCATGGCCTCTGCCTCAGCTCCTGCTCCAGGTTCCTGCCCTGCTGGAGTTCCCACTCTCACCTTTTTTGAAGATGAGCTGTGATCTGGAGCTGTGAGTGGAGTTGCCTTTGGTCATGGTGTTTCATCACAGCAACAGTAACCCTGACTGGGATACCTGTTCTGCTACCAGAAATGCTAAACAACCTTCCAGCTAAAACAAAGGAAAACTACACAGTAGCTCGAATAAATGAGTCAATCTTGAGAACAGCTGAAATTAACTCTGAATATAGAACAAAGTTGTATTTTGTATGCAGCTACTTTTCCCACTGACATCAGACACAGCCACATAAAGCAGCGGCTGTAAATGTAAATGTGAGTGGTGAGGACATGAAGGGTAGATGTGTGATTTGTATGAAAATAATAGCCAGCGCACAAAGTGAGGCGCTCGCTTTGCAAATACTGACAAACGGTTCAGACTAGGCGGACGAGCCAGTTGTCAGTGAAGATGTTAATGTGCTCACTGTGATTCCTGGTACAATAATAAGAAAAAAGAACAGAAACAGAGTAAAGAAAACTTAAAGGTAGTGAAAGGCATATTAGAAAATGTCCATCACAAAGGAGCAGCAATGGAAGAATTGGAGACCAAGAAGACGTGAGTTTAGAAACAAATAGTAAAATGTCAGTTATTGCTTCCTTCCTGCTGCTGGTTGCATAACAGAAGGGAAATTAAGAGGCAGCCATTGATGAATTTGGATGTCCCAGCTGTAGAGGGTCTAAAAATGACGTCATTTTAGATTCAAAGACAAACACTTCATACTATATGCATACCTGTTAGGTTATAAATAGAAGAAAGGAATGAGTAGCCAATCGCTGTTTATGGATTGAAATGAATGGCCAAGCCACTAAGCAGTAAAGGAATCCTTGAGTCCTGGTGGGGAGGGGCTGCCCTTCCCATCTGCCCTTCAGTGGCGGATATTCGATTGCAGGTTGGTTGGGGAACAATTGAGATGTTGGCTCAGTGTTTCCCATGAAGCACCTTGGCTCTCCTCGGCCCCAGAGGTGAGGCCACCCAGCGGGACAAGACGCTTCGTTCCGTCGACTTCAAAAGATATAAAAGGACTTTTTGGATAAAAAGCAGACCACTGAGGTTATCTTATTGGGGAAAAAACATCGTTAAAGTTCTTAGGATACAGTGTGTGCTGGTCTTCATTGTGAGAAGTCTCTGTGCTTCTGGCGATGTGACTGTAAAACAAGGAAAGGCAGAAGGAGGTAGAGAAAGAAGAAACACTGTTACTATGGGCACCAGTGAACCAGCAATGTGTTGGTTGGGTCTGAATTCATGTTTCAAGAGTCACACCCGCCCCATACAGCAACTGGACCCACAGGAGTGCCCATGAAATGGCAGAATGTGGGAGGACCTAGAAAACATTTCACACCACAGAGCTCATGGTGAGAGGAAGGACTGCAGTCAACGTCATGGGCCTGATGTCACCTCTCCTTTCTGGGGACAACAGATGAGCCATTTTCAGTGCTGAGGGAAAGTCTGTCCAGCACCCCGGGGATCAGCCTTGGCCTTTGTGAGGAGGTCAGCCGAGGAGGCCACAAGCACAGTGGTTAGCAGTAATCACCTGGAGACTCCATGATAGAGTTTAAAGAGGTGACTAAGCTTTTCCTTGAGAGTTTCCCAAGCTCTGTAAAAGGTGGCCCGCTCTACACCACCACTGCCATGGGCGTTTTCATGTGAAGTGAAGAGAGAGTGTTTGGTGGTGGTGAAGAGAACATTTATGGAACAGCAAGACCGACTCCAAACAGGGTTGCCGTGATGAAAGAGGGGTCCCCACGGGCAGGCCGACACGGCTGATGGACAGGAGTCTGGGGGCCCGTGACCAAAGCCGTGTAAATAAAACGTCCAGAAAAGTGTTTGGTAACGAAGAACAAGACAAGAGCCTGAGAGAAACGCCCAGAAATTTCAGGAGGGAGTTACGTTACACCTCAAAAGCAGACATCAGAAAGAAGGAGGTGCCTGGAGAGGCAAGTCATCCGTGGGCTGGGGCAGTCGCGGCTTAGCGATGACACCCTGTGAATGGAAAAGAGACCCTTTCTATAAACGGCTGTTGGCCACGTATCCCCAGGCCAACGGCAAATGACAGCTCGGAGCCCTTCTCCATCACCGCCTCCCCTAAAGGCCAGTCAGCGCTGATGCTCTGCTGACGCCTCAGGCCTCAGGTTTCAGTGCCGCAGCCCTGCCAGATTCTCACTTAGGAATTTGTTTTTCAGTCTCACGAGGAGTTTCCTGAAACAGCAACAAGTCCTGTCCACACAAGTGTGACTCACCCTGGGAATGGTGAGGGAGCCAGGACTCCCGGGCTCCATGTCATCTGGGCTCCCAAGGGTGGCCGTGGCCAGTTTCCCAGGGGTGGGGCCTGGGACGTCTCCACGCAGCCTCTAGTGGAGGCGGCTTTGCTTGGGGATGGATTGGAGGTCTCCAAGGCCTACATGGCTGGTCGGCACCGGCACACCCTCTGTCGACACCGCTCACACCGCGTTCTGTCCTAGGTCAGTCACCCAGTGGCCAGTGGGTAGGGACAGCTAAGCGCCCCGGGGGCCGCTGCCCATGGGGGGCCCAGCTGAACATGTCAGGAGTTACCTCACACCCACCTGCGGCTGAGCGTGTCGGTCAGCTGGGCCTGAACAGTGTCGCAGGGAACATCACCTTTGAGTCGGGTCGTTGAGACCCGGAGCCCAGAGATGCGGAATCTCTGTGGGTTTGAAATGGGTGCACCAGTCAGAGGCTAGGGCTCGCCTCACACCTAGACCAAGAGACAGGCAGGAGAGCATCGTGCCTCATCACGAGAGCCACACTAAGGCCACAGCTGCTCGCTCTCTGCTTATTTCTTCCTCTTAACGGAAAGAAATGGGCCCAAACAGACAGTAACCACACTCCCAGACCAGGTGGCAGCCCTGGCTGTCTCTGCCTCTGAGCGCTGAGATTAAGGCCTGTGCCAGCACCACCTTCCCTGGCCTGCTCTTTTCAAAAGACTCGGAATCTATCACTAACGCTGAAATCTACATCGGGCTCGCCTGTCCCCAGCTGTGGGATTACAGGCGTATGCTACCACGATGGCTGTACGGAGTGTCAGAAACTGAACTCCGGTCCTCCTGCCATTTCCACGGGCCCCAGTCCCATCTGTTCATTCATAAGTATCAGTATTGTCATGTGCTCCCAGGGCGCACACCTATCCTGTTCGTCCATGAACATCAGTATTACCATGTGCTTGCTAGGGAACACATTTCAGATCCTGCCTTGGACCTCCAACGACCAAGTTAATTTTTGACCTGGGCAGCTTAACGCCACCTTCTAAAACTAGATTCCAGGTGAAGCTGCTGCTGTGACGTCTTGAATTTCAGTAACCTACCTCCTAGCCTCAGTTTCCGCACCTGTGAAACAGGGCCAACAGTGCCGAGGTTCCGGCGAAGCCCGAATGGCATAACCAGCTTAGAAGAGTGCCCAGCACAGGGTGAAGCAATGTAAAGCGCTTGAACGCTACCTGCCGGCCCGCTGCGTGAGAGCCGTGATGTTTTACCAGGTGCCTTTGATGAATGAGTATGTATGCTCGAGTACAAATAGCCTATTGAACAGTTTTAACGTTTCCAAACACAGCAGTAATTCCTTTAAGTGGTTATTTTGGGTTGTTTGCACGGTCTCCTCTGGTGCAGTGGATAAATTTATTAGTAGTAATAATAAAAACAGTCACGCACTTGCGTTTGACGCGAAGCCTTAAGCCTCGTGGTATCCAGGCCTCTGGACCAGCTACACAGCGGGGCAGACCTTTCTTCTCCCTGGTGGCCTGGCCCCTGCTCAGGGGCTCTCTGCCAGCAAATGTTGCTCTGCCGTGCAGAGGGTTACCTTTCATATACACAGCAGCTCAGCTCCAGACCCCTCCACACGGGGACAGACGGCTGCAGGCTGAGCTCCAGACCCCTCCACACTGGGACAGATGGCTGCAGGGCTGAGCTCCAGACCCCTCCACACCGGGACAGACGGCCTCGGGCTGAGTGAGTTTGTGGACTCAGGAAGCAAATGATAACACTGGGAATTTTCTTCTACACATAATGGGAAACTCCTAACCTCTATCTCAAAATAGCTCTGAATTTCTTTCGAGTGTGCACTAGTACCCACGTGACTGACTTTTACTTGGAAGCATTGTAAAGAACCAAATATCAACATTTTGACAGGTTCTTTTTGATCTCTTCACACGCGTGCAATTATTTTGATTTATTTAAACCATTTTTAATGCTTATTTTTTACTTATTTAAGGGATTTTTTAAATGCTCTTATTTTTGCATCAAATTTTGTATACAGCTATGTTGAAGAGTATCTGGGTAATAAAACTTAAATAACACTGTTTTTTTTTTTTTTTTTATAAACCATGCCTATCATCTCTGCCTTTGAGGAGCAGAAGCAGGAGGATTCCTGAGTCTGAGATCAGTCTGCCAGGCTGAGCTACATAGACAGACACTATCTCAAAAATACCCCAAAATCAAAACAATAAAATAAGACAAGTATTTCCAGCATTAACTATTGGGATGCGTACAACCTCCACAGAGCCCAGGGAGCCACAGCTTTATCAGAGCGGAGCCCAGGAAACAGGAAGAACCCACAATCCTTTCTATCTCCAGCATGGCGAGCCTGGCAATGAGGGCCAAAGAATGAACTGCTTCTGTAGCACACGACTGGCACTCTCCTCCTGCAGGCTGAAGCCCTGCTGTTTCCTTCCTCAAGATGAGGAAGCCCTGTGCTGTTTCCTTCCTCAGGATGGAGAAGCCCTGTGCTGTTTCCTTCCTCAGGATG
>NW_026590061.1:1356984-1368346 GCF_907164565.1 Psammomys obesus | reverse complement strand
AGCCCTGTGCTGTTTCCTTCCTCAGGATGAGGAAGCCCTGTGCTGTTCCCTTCCTCAGGATGAGGAAGCCCTGTGCTGTTTCCTTCCTCAGGATAGGGAAGCACTATGGCTGTTTCCTTCCTTCCTCAGGATGGTGACGGCTGATACTTGGTTGTGATCCAGGAGGGCCAGTACAGGCTGCCTCTTGAGTGACCTGCAGAAACTCACAAACACTCACCACCACCACCATCCCCAGGCTAATGCAATCAAAATCACAGAGACACAGATGTTTGGATTTAAATGTCTTCTAATGCCCCAGTGGTTCTGATGTGCCACACTGCCTGAACAGCACTTGCTAAGAGCTAGAACACCATCTTCAGAACTACACAGGATGATGATATATAAGGGAGAGCCTGAGACAAGCCTCACAGGTGTAAACTCACGATGCTTGGTCAGAGCTTAGACGTGTGCCTGTGAGAGGACTCGGCCCAGTCCGTGCCACAGTGCCAGGAGGAGCAGAGCCCTAAGAACTGAATCCAGGGCTGTCTGCCCCTCAAGTCCCAGCGACAGCAATCGTTTCCTGTCTTCTAGGCAGTTTTATTGTAACCAGGGCCCAGGACAACCTAAAGAGAGCTGTTTGTGAGGAAAAGAGAAGAGAAGAGAGCCTGTGAGAACACGCATTCTGGACTGGCTTACCTGAAGGCTGGATGGTGTTGGCAGTGCTGTCCCTGGAGAGCGGAGTGCCTAGCTGCCAGCCCGTGGGGCTGGAGGCCTCGGGTCCCACCGTGGAACTAATGGTGTGACTCTTCCCGGAGAGACACGGGTGTTCAGGGCGTGTGGGGAAGGTCTTGGAGTGTGATGCCCACACCGGCAACAGCCGTGACTGACTGACAGACACACCTGCCCTGGATAAAGGGAAAGCAGGCAGCGCTGCTGTGCCCAGCCTCCAGAGGGTTGAGTCACCTGAGGCACCACCCGCAGACAAGCCCGAAGCTGTGTCCTGGGTGACTCCGGATCCCAGGGAACTGACAGTCGGTACAGCCTGAGGCGAGCTCGAGGCAGAGGGAGGGCCTGAGAGCACATCCCGGGAACAAGCATGTGGTGGAAAGCCCTCTGAAGGAGCAGGCGTGCGTGTGCTTCTGTCAGGGAATGCCACGGCCACACGTGACACACCTTCACTTCCCTCCCAGACCTGTGACCCCAAGCTGTGCAGCGTGTAAAGCGCAAAGCCAGTCTCCTGCCTCGGGAGCCACACGTTGGAAAGCTGCTGCTGTGTCCGCTTGCCTGACGGCCATGCTTTTCCAGGGAGGCCTCGGTGTCAGCCAGGCCTGAGTCCCCGAAAGCGCCAGTCTCAGGTGGAGCGGGGAGCAGGCTCTGGCAGTTTGCAGCTGGTGTTGACAGGTTTAACATGGTTCCTATACTGGCAGATCAGCAAGGAGCTTCAGCAGTTCAGGGAGCGGCAATCATGGAGTGTCTGTGTCGGAACAGGAGAGACATCACCACACTGTCGATGTCTGAGAAGAGCCTGCGGCCGTGCAGGTGGAGAGAGCTACCGTCCGCCGGGCGGCACAACTGAAACAGGTCCACCCACCTTACCAAGGAGAGGCCAGCCCTCTGTCCTTCTTCCCAGGCCCTGCTTGCCCGAGCTGGGCTGCTGGTCACTTAACATCACTTCTCGAGTTACCACAGGGAGGCTGGACTGGCTGAAGGTGGGGCCTTGCAGGGGACTTTGCTCCCGTGACCTCAGGATCTTTCTCAAGCTCGATAAGACTCCATTCAAGGACTTTGAGTGCACGAATCATGGAGTCTTGGCCTGATGCCTGCCGTAAAGGAAAACCCCTTATGACCACACAGTACCATAGGACAACAATGCATAGTGTTACAGTGTTAGAATGCTATGTAACTTACAAGTTAAATGTGGACATTTGACAGCAAGTCTGGCCACACAGCCCCCTCTCCCCACTATGTCCTGGCCCCTTTCACTCATGTGACCAGAGTTTGCAAGGCTTCAGAAACAGAGGGGAGCCCACATTCACCTGTCCTCCGGTTCGCTTTCCCTCACGTGAGTGTGTGTGTGTGTGTGTGCACACGCATGCACTCACGCCTGTGTCTGGGCCTGTATGTGTGTGAGTGGCGTGTGTGTGTGTGTGTGTGTGTGTGTGTGTGTGTGTGTGTAGGACAGACATTTTTCTGGACTGTTTCCCCATCCAAGTCCTCAGACATAGCTGCCTTGATACTGGACGCAGGCTCCGTGATTTAGCTAGGCCATATCAATGGTCTCCTGGTCTCTGCCTCCTCAACGCTGGGATAGCAAGTGTGTACCGTCGTGTCAGGGTTGCTTGTGCTTAGTGTGGCGCTGGAGGTGGTGTTCAGGGTGTCATGAGCTTGGCAGGCGTGCTTTGACCCCGCCTGTCCCTCTTCCCGAGGTTCCTTTAATCCACCAGCTGTTTATCATCTCTGGAATAGTGTTCTCCAGTGAGGCCCTGCGTCCCTAGATCTGTTTTCACCCTGTGGCTTCTGGCTTCCTTTCCCAGAAGACTGCTGCCAGGCCTGTCCTCTCTCCTGATGCTCAGCCTGGCACCTCTTAGAGCTGCCTGTCAGCAGAACCCCTTGTCAGCCGTGAGGCTGTTGAGTGAGTCATCAGGACACCATGGCTCCAGGGACTCTCCTGTTTTCAAACAGTGTTCTGAGACCTCGTGAGCAATTCTCCAGTTTTCTTCCTCTGAACGTTTGTCTTTCTGTTTCCTTTCCTTTGAATTTTCTAGGAAACAAAGTGCATTTTTTTCTGTTTGAATTCCGTGTTAGTATCGTTCATCCATTAAGCATTCATTGACGACATGGTTCCATTTTGGACAACTGTAAGGAACAACACAAAGCATCAGCTGGGAAGTGTGAAGGAAGCAGGTGTCAGGTGAGGAACAAGCGACTCCTCAGCGCTTTAGGAAAACACCACAGAGCTGCGTGGCCGCCTGAGGCTCCTGTCTCTCTCGTTGCTTTGCTTTTGGCAAAGACAAACCTGGTGCCAGTGGCTGGGAGAGACGAAACGCAGCGCCACCGTGCAGGAAGTGTGGGGTGGGGGTGAACTCCGTTTCCCACGGTCAGCACCGTCGGGTAGGGCCACCCGCACGCTCATCTGAGCGGTCACTGGGGAGAGCTGTGGCCATCCCTTCACCTGTTGCCGTGACTAGTCTTCCCAGTCATGGTTCCTGGTCCATCACGCAGGCCGTGGCAGATGGGCAAGAAGCGAGAGAGGACTGTGGTGGTCAGCTGCCCGCCTCCTTTTCACTCCCCCTGCCATCTCAGCCCTGGGGGTGTCACCCAGCATGGCTCTCTGGAGGAGCCGGTAGGCATGCCCAGAGGTGTTTCTGCTAGGAGGCTCCCCTCACTCTATCCCATGAAGAGGAGCCATGGGGCTGTTTGTGCTGAGAACAGGCTTCCACGGGGCGCTCCAATACTGAAAAGAATGTTTTCTTTCTGCAAGAAGTGCTTCCCAGGTGAGCAGAACCCAGCCCCCCTCTACCCTGCGAGGGGTTGGACCCGGTAGCCCTCAGCTGTCCCCACGTGATGACAGTCACGTAAATGTATCCCATGCCCCTTGTCAACCACCTTTCCTTAAGAACACGGTCCCTCCTTTGCTTTCTTCATCATTTCAAAGTTTCACTCTTCTATTTCTCTTTTGTTTGTGATCTCTGCAGCTATAGCTATGAACGTGTAGGACAGCCCCAGCTAACTGTTTTCCTTTGCAAGAGCTGCCATTGTCCCGGGGTCTCTTCACAGCAATGAACCTAACACACTCCACACTCACAGCACCGACACCATGGAAACAGCATTTCACAAGGGACATTTCCAGAAGATGCCGGACTGTGGGTCCCTCCTGCTGCTTTGCCTCAGACCTCCCAGGACTAGAGCTATGACAGACATCAGTCAGGGCTCGGAGGAACTCCTGCCTGCTCCTTAAAAGCAGCTTCCTTACTCAGGGAGGACTGTGGCTAGAGCATCCCTGGGTTTTAATAACTGATGCACAATGTTAATACCACAGACCTGTTTTGAGCCTTTAGCTTGCACTGTAATTGTCCACTATAATTCACTGTAAATTGACACACAGCCAGGCTGGACATTATTTCCTAAACGTAGAAACTCACAGGTGCCTTTAGCTGTACCTGTACATGTGTTAACTCAAAAGTTCTGTCCAGTAAGGGGACTATCTTCACGGTCACTTTGTCATCGATATTATCTTCAAGAATGCCATCAATGGTTAAGTGTGTGTTGGGTAGAGTTCTCCAGAGGATCAGAACAGATAGGGCATTTCCTGAGCTGGATTAAGTGATAGAAGGCCAGGTTAGCAGCTGATGTGTGCTGCAGGAACCGGGAGATCAGCAGCTGCTCAGCCCTGGAGGCTGGGAGTCTCACCAGCCCCAATCAGGTGCTCAAAACCTGAAGATCTCTTCCAGAGTCCTGTGCTGAGTCCATACTGGAAAACCAAGAGAGCTGGGGTCTAATATCAGAGAGGATGGCAGCAGCGGTGCCAGAAACACTCAGGCAGGAAGTGGAAGCAGGCTGGTCCTTGCTGCCTTCCCGCCACACCTGCCTGTACCTGGGCTGCCCTTGGAAGGTAGTCATTGGCGGTCCTCCCTCCTCATTATTCCTCTCTGGCGATGCCTTCACAGCTGCCCAGAGGTCTCCGGGGTGATCCTCAGGATCACTGAACTAAGAAAACCAACCATCACGAGAAGATGGCAGAAAACGCGCCAGCACCAAAATCCCAGCAGATGACAGATTTTCTAGAGACAGTAAGTTCTCGGTAGTGAAGAGAGATATGTTCTAAACCCACTAAACCACAGGAGAGGAGGTATGGAGTTCTTTCCTCTTGTCAATGTGACAGGATCTTGACTCGCCCAGGAGACCAGCCTCAGGGCATCTCTGTAAGGGAGTTTCTAGATTCAGGTCAGAAGACCTATGCGACACTGGGCCTCACCGACCCTCAGGCCAGAGCTGCAGACTGAGCAAGGAAGAGAAAAAGGAGAAGTGAAGTGCACACTGCCACCACTCTCTCCACTTCCTGGTTGCAGAGCTTTTACTGGGGGAAGCACAGAAGCACATTTCAAGAACAAATCTATGCTCTGAAGGAGCTGGGGTTTCAAGACTCCAGTGCCTCCAGTTTTCTCACAAGCTCCCAGAAACCTCCTCACACAGCTTCTTCATTCATGGATTGTGTTCTGACTTCTCCATTCTCATTTTTTAAATGCACTGTGTCCAGAGTTGTTTTGTTTTAAAATGTTGTTGATGAATCTAATTGTCGCCTGATGTATGAGTAGCCAATAAGTAAGCAGATTACAAACACAGTGGATCTTGGTCCAATGTTTAACATCAGAACTTAAATTCCCTCACAAATCTTGTAAATACTGTTAAATATGTTCTCTTGTATAATTTGTGATTTCACAATTGACTATTTCCCAAGAAATATTTCCTCTTCCATGAGGACCCAAATCAATTAACATGCTATCACCATATTGAGAAAGGTTTTTCACTGTGACATCTGGACAGATTTATAATTTTCATAAGAGACAGTAGCATAAACAGGATCTAAACTAGATCCACTACTCTTGGTTACATTATTATATTGATCAGGAAAGTCCAGAGAATACCCCGAGAAGAGACCTATATGATTACTAATTTTGGTGTCAGGTAAAACGTAAGTACATATTTGCCTTCTAATAGGAAGATAAGTGTTACAATGCTTTATGCAAGTAGGAAGGGATTCGAGTCCCAGAATCATCCCTTCTTCACATGGATGGATGAGTCTATTGTGGTCCTAAGATCCAGGTACAAATACAGCATAACTCATGAAGCCACAGGAGCTGGATAGACCTGCTGAGAGGTTTCCACTCAACACAGATGTGCAGGTCAGAGCAGCCAGCATCCCCGAGAAGACTCTCCAGTGAACAGGGCTCTGTGTGTTTTGCACAGAATCTTCTACCTGTGTGCAGGGCTTTATTTGGCCCCAGGTGGGCAGAGGACTTCCGATGATAAAGTCAGTTTCTCCTTTTGCTATTCAGCTATAGCATGGCTACTTCTCTGGTGGCTTCCAGTGTCTCCGTGTCCTCCACCTGTTGTCCTTGATAGTCTGATGCCTCAGCGGGTCCATATGGGGGATGGACACATCCCCTGCCTCCCCCCTCAGCCAACCAGGCCCCAAGGCTTAAATGGTTTAAACCACAGGCCTATCTACAGGCAGTTGGGGATGGTCTTTTGTTATTGTTTTTCTTTTTTTTTTATTTTAATTTTTTAAATTTTTTCCCACAATTTATTCATTACATATCCCAATTGAAGCCCCTTCCCTCAACTCCTCCTAGTCCCACCCTCCCTCCTCCTTCCCCTCCTAGCCTAGTCCACTGAAAGGGGGAGTTCTCTTCTGCCATCTGCCCATAGCTTGTCAAGTCTTATCAGGACTGCTTGGATCCTCTTCCTCTATGGCCTGGCAAGGCTGCATCGCCAGGGACAAGGGATCAAAGAGCTGGCAACAGAGACAGTCCCTGCTCCCCTTACTTGGGAGCTGCCATGGGCTACATCTGAGCAGGGTGTCTAGATCCTCTCCATGCATGGTCCTTGGTTGGTGCATTAGTCTCTGAAGCATACCCCTGGGCAGAGAAATTTTATATCACCTTGAGGCACTTTTCTAAATTAAGAGTAAATTTTAAAAGTCCAAGAATATCCCTCGGTATACCTCCATTTTTATTTTTTAATAATTGCTATTTTAATATTTAATGTCTCTTTTAATTATGCCTTGACCTTGAGGATTGTAAAGAATTTCTGTAATATATTAATAGTCCATTTTTTACAGAAGTTTTTTTTTTAAGTTGTACTACCATAGGCTGATCCATTGTCAGTTTCTGTAGAAGTAGGCACTCCCGTAACAGCAGAAGTTTGTGTGAGAGAATCGGCACAATGCTGCTGCTTGGGGATTTAATTCCTCTATTTCTGTTGGGGCATTTGCTGTGAGGGCAGTTCACATTAGTCTCCTGTAGCTTCAGTAACAGACGGTTCTATGCACCAATGCTTTGGAGCAACTTTTTAGCTTTTTTAGAAATTTATTTCTTTATTCACATCACCTCCCTATCCAGCCCCCTCTCCCCTCTCCTCCTGGTCCCAGCCCTCCACACTCTTTCTCCTTTCCCCCTTCCCTTCTCTTCAGAAAAGGGGAGCCCCTCCTAACTGACCCTGGCACCTCAAGTTGCATCAAGACTACGTGCATCCTCTTCCCCTGAGGCCCAATGAGGCAGCCCAGCTGAGGAAAAATGATCCAAAAGCAGACAACAGAGTCCATGACAAAGACAGTCCCTGCTCTAATTGCTAGGGGACCCTCATGAAGACCAAGCTGCCCATCAGCTACTTTTATCTAGGAGGCCTAGTCCAGTCCAGGCATGCTCTTTGCTGGTAGTTCAGTCTCTATGAGCCCCCTGGTCCTTGGTTACTTGACTGTCTTGGTCTTCTTGCAGAGCTCTTGTCCCCCTCTGGGTCTTTCCCCCAACTCTTCTACAAGACCCTCACCCCAAGCTCCACCTAATGTCTGGCTGTGGGTGGAGCCTCTCAGAGGACAGTTATGTTTGGCTCCTGTCTGCAAGCACGGCAGAGTATTGTTGCTAGTGTCCGGGGTTGTCTTTCCCATGGTGGGTCTCAAGTTGGGCCAGTCATTGGGTCCCTCCCTTACTCTCTGCTCCATCTTTAACCTTGTACACCTTGTAGGTGGGGTAGACTTGGGGTAGAAGGTTTTTTGGGTGGGTTGGTGGCCCCCTCTCCCCCCTGGAAGTCCTAACTGGCTATAGGAGGTGGCCACTTCAGTCTCCATGTCCCCTGCTGCTAGGAGTGTCAACTGGAGTCATCCTCTTATTCTCCTAGGAGCCTCCCTGTCATAGGTCTCCAGCTTGTTCCAGAGATGCCCCATCTGTCCTCTTCTCTCTCCTAGCCCTCTCACCTCCACCCCCGTTCGCCTCCTACCTGGTCCCCACCCTATTTCCTATCCCACCCCCCTCCCACCCCATTCTCTCTCTTCATCCAGTTCCACTGTCTATTCTATTTTCCCTTCTGAGGGAGACTCAAGCATCCTCCCTTGGGCCCTCCTTGTTACTTAGCTTCTTTGGGTCTATGGATTACAGAGTGTTTTTCCTGGGCTCTATGGCTAACAGACAACCCTGCATCAATGCTTTGGAGCAGCTTTTTGGCTTTTTATCAGCAATAGCCACAGCTGTTCCTGGCTTTCCTCCTAGGCAGATTTGTCTTGCTTCTGCTCTCTAGACACAGAGGCATTAGCCCATCATTGTTATTATCATGTTTTAATAGGATTTGAATATTTTTTTAAATTTATTCAATTTTTACTTTTAAAGGAAGAAAACTCAGTTAAATGAACACACTCAACCTTCTTTTTCTTGTTTCTTTCTTCTATTTCTTTTTCCAAGCTACTCATGTCCCATCCATTCTGACTCTCTTTACTAGACTCCATCCTTGAGGGCCTCATCAAATGTTTGCTTCCATTACACCCTTTCTACATTCACAAGCCTTCTGCAGCATTCCTATTCTCCTGTTAGGTCAGTTTCCATCTCTATCATTCATGTGCTAATTTATATATGAGGTCAGTTAGCATTGAGGCTCAGGATAACCATTTTGGATGAAGTTGTGCAAACCAGGGTTACGAAGCTTTCCTTTTTCTTATTCTATCCAATAAACTATCATCTGAATTTAAACAAACAGTGAAGTCAACAAAAATATTCACTGAATCCTGAAAGATCCTATCTCTCGGCAACCAGGAAGCATGAGAGCCTGCCCTGCTGTGTCCAGCAGGAAAATAATCTCTCTCTCTCTCTCTCTTTTAAAGTGGCCAGGTTGGCCACACTTGAAACATATGCCAGCATTTGTTTGAGCAACACAAAATTCTTTCTTTTCTTTTTTAAATTTAAAAATTTTTTTCTTCCCACTCTTCTACCCTCTTCCCCACACCTCCCCCTTCTCCTCAGACAAAGGGTCCCGAACCACAACCTGCCCCAGAACATCAAGTCACATCAGGACTAAGTCCCAATACGAAGCCCAGCTAAGGGAAAATGATCAAAAGCAGTCCATGTCAGAGACAGCACCCATGGCCCCACAAAACTTTCGACCCTAAATCTACCCCCCTACAAAGTGTGCGAGGATAAAGATGGAGCAGAGAGTGAGGGAAGGGCCGAACAATGACTGGCCCAACTTGAGACCCACCCCATGGGAAAGATAACACTGGACATTAGCAACAATACTCTGCTGTGCTTGCAGACAGGAGCCAAACATAACTGTCCTCTGAGAGGCTCCACCCAGCAGCAGACACAGACGCAGAGACCCACAGCCAGACATTAGGTGGAGCTTGGGGTGAGGGTCTTGTAGAAGAGTTGGGGGAAAGACCCAGAGGGGGACAAGAGCTCTGCAAGAAGACCAAGACAGTCAAGTAACCAAGGACCAGGGGGCTCATAGAGACTGAACTACCAGCAAAGAGCATGCCTGGACTGGACTAGGCCTCCTAGATAAAAGTAGCTGATGGGCATCTTGATCTTCATGAAGTACCTCAGCACAGGTTTCTGATGCAACTATTATTTTGCTCTGTGTTTGGAGGTCACCATACTTCAACACGACTTTAGAAAGTACAAAATATTTCTGTCTCTCTCTGAGGCCAGGTTAATCCTTGGCAATCTTCATTGGCATTATCAAAAGCTAATTGTTATAATAATAATGTTTGAATTAGTTACCCTTTTACTTACTTTTCAACAGCATCTTTGAGTCTTTCTATGAAATCAGCATGAGATCATGTGTAATTTTTGTGTAACTAGAAAGTTTGCAATTTCATAGGAGGTCCTTCTAAATTTGTACACTTCACAAGGAAAATCTCCTTATCCTCCTTAAGTATTTCCAGGTGACCCAAAAATTGAATAGAGATCTCTTCCCCTTGTTTATATGTCTTTCTAATATTTTTTCAAACTCTGTTCCGTACTTCTTTATCCACATTTTTTTTTTCTGGAAACCAAAGCTTACAATCATAAACAACTTGCAAGCAATATAACAGTTGTGATTTTGATAGTTGTGCTCCACTTTTCTTTAAAAAGTGATAAAAGAGCTGGACATAAGGCAAAGACTTTCCTAGTTTCTGCCCCAGTATGCTCACTCACCTTCTTCTGAGAGGGTTTCACTCTCTTAACCTGTAACTGACTTCAGGTCCCCATTTGGGCGCCATTTGTTGCAGCAGGAACCTAGGAAAGTGGAACCCAAAAGTGAGGTGAACCAAAGTCTCATGCAATAGCCAGTTTTATTCAGGGCATCAGACAGTTTTTATTTTGAGGTCTTTCTGAGGGCTAGGCAAGGTCATTTGAGCAAAAGTTCACTTAGTTCACAAGGACAAGGTCACATGAGTTTAGGCTGTCTGCGGTCACAAGGACAACAGCGTTCTGAACAATGGGTAAGATGCTGGGTGACCTGAAGCAAAGCCCTTCTGTTACTACACCTGGGAGGAACACAAAAGCGCATTCTAAGAACAATCCATGTTATGGAGGAACAGAGGCCACAAGACTCCTGTCTTGCTTACTTGGAGTTTTCTCACAGGCTCTGAAATCTTCTCACACAACTGCATTCATGGACCATGCTCCAACACATATTTAACTTCTCTCCTGTGTACTACTTTTCCATCATACCCTGTAATTTATCTGTAGGTTCTGTAGTATTTGCTTTGGGATAAATCAGAGACACAATGTATTTTCGCTGCTTCCTGACTCTCAGACATTTCCCCATTGTTGTTAACTAATACCGTGCATACATGGTGAGAGCCAGTGTGCGCCCAAGAAGGTGTAAGAACTCTTCACCAATCAATTTCATGTTTGTTCCAGTGAAGGAGTCTGATAATTGGAATTCTACCTCCTGGCCTTGGCAGATGTGGGTCTTATCTAAATTCCATTTCTCAGAGACTGTCCTTGGCAGTCTCTGCAGGCTGAGTGCTCCGAGCCTGAGAAGTAGATAGCAAGCTCCCTGCAGTCCTGGGAACCAGACAGCAAACTTTGTGTAACTTTGAGTGAATTCTTGGATGCATTGCCAGGTGGCACAAATGTGTTGCTACCGTGAAAAAAAAATTGCTTGTACCCTTTGCTTTATAAGTGTTGCTTGCACATTCAGTAAACTGAGACTTGATCAGGAATCTGTCTTGTCTCCATTCTTCATGTCTCTGTCCCCCAATTTCCACTCCCTCTTTTAGGTGGACCCTGTTTGACTAGCCCGCTGGACAGGTCATTCCTGGTATCAAGACAATATCTTATTCCTACCTTCCTAAACTTCTTTTATTATTATTATTATTATTATTATTATTATTATTATTATTATTATT
>NW_026590061.1:1324031-1356974 GCF_907164565.1 Psammomys obesus | reverse complement strand
TTATTATTATTATTATTATTATTATTATTATTATTATTATTATTATTATTATTATTTTGGTCCAGGATAAGTAGAAACCCAGTGTTTGACGTCCTCTGCCTTTCTTCCTTCCCCCTTCTACAGCCATTATTTGGTTCACTTTCCAGGTCCAGTTCCTTGACTCATGCAGTTTCAAGGTTGCTATCTTCTGCTCCCATAAAGACCCTGGAACTCAAGGCTGTGGGTTAAGACTTAGAATTTCCCACCCGTATCCTGTTCCTTATTGTGTGTAGCAAATAGTGTGTATGTGTGTGTGAGAGAGAGACAGACAGACAGAGACAGAGACACACAAACAGAAAGAGACAAAGAGACAGCTAAAAAAAGAGACAGAAAAAGACAACAGAGAAATAGTCAGAGAGGGACACGAGAGACAGATTCCTTTTGGTTCTTACAAACAGTTGTGTGTTTAAGATAAATTATGGCACCTGGTTCAGCATTTTGTGCACCTGTCGTTAAGGTGATGCTCAAGTTATCATCTGCTGCACAATATTGCTAAGGCTGGAAATTCTTGAGCTGTTTGATGGTATCTCGAGTTCTAGGGGAAATGACAAAGGACTAAGCAAGGTAAACATTCTACAGTTGTGGCATGCTGGCTCCTCTTCCCCTTCTTCCCGAACAGGCAATGTGATGCCTGATATTGGCACGGACACAGCTCTCAAGTTAGTTATGGTACCTTGCCCAAAAGCTATAAAAACGAATAATCCCCAACTAAGGAAAAAAAAAAAAAACCAGAAAAGTATGATTGAATACCTCTTTTTTAAAGATTTGTTCATTTATTTTATGGATATGAGTGCTTTTTCTGCGTGTGTGCCTGCATACCATATGAGGGCATTATATCACGTTATAGATGGTTCTGAGCCACCATGTGGGTGCTGGGAATTGAACTCAGGGCCTCTGGAAGAGCAGTCAGTGCTCTTAAATGGCTGAGCCATCTTTCCAGCCCGGCTTGAATACCTCTTTTAAATTCTATTTCATTTTTTAACTAGGGAGGAAGGTTCTCATAACTGCCTCAGCAGCATTCATGGCTTTGCACTCAGGCTTTGCACTCAGCCTGAGTGCAAAGGGAAGGTGGAGCTAAAGCAGGCCCTGGCTGCTTCCTCCTCAAAGCTAGTGACTTTGTTTAGGACCTGTTGCTGTGTGACATCTGAAGTCCGCTCAGACCACACAGAAACCATGAATCACAGCACAGGACAACGCCATCAAGGAAGAAATCCTGATGGGAGAATGTGCTTATGAGGAAGTGAGATTTTGAGTGAACTTTTGGGGAGGACACAGGAACACACGGAGACACACATGAGAAAGTGCGCCCAAAGCTGAAGCCAGCAAGCCAGGTAACACTGACCAGATGCCGAATTCTTGTTGGCCCACAGTGCAAGGCTGAATCAGCTCACAGCTGATGGGCACAGGTCCGGAATTTGAAGGGACCTGAGGATGGCCCTGTAGTTGGTTTCTCTTGTCACACCTTCCCTGGGTTCATGAAGCACTGTTCCCTTTCCTGCCTTCCGCAGGCTCCAGGGCAGCTCAGGGCAGTGAAGGCACGCCATGGCTGGCCCGACATTGCAGTCAGAGCTGGTGGTGCTGTGTGTTACTTAAAAATCCCTTACATGTATCAATCCGTGTGGCCATCATGGAGGCTGTGTGAAGTAAGGGCTCTTCAGCTTCTCCAGGGCCTGAGCCTTATTCTGCTCTCCTGCTACACTGCTGGGCGCTCACTGTGCGCCGACAGTGCTGAGAGAGCTGGGGTCGGTCGCTGCCACGACTTCCCACAGTGTTCAGCCTGGGCTACAGATAAGGACACACTTATCCTCTGGCCTGGCACCACTCTTAGAAGACACCACCTGGTTCCTCTTTTCCTTCGAGGGGAGTTTGTCTCAGGAGCATCTACTGACCGGGGTAGGATATTGCGACTGAGCGAGGTGGGTGGTGTGACGAGGGACTGCAGCCAAGGCGAACCTTCAAGCCCGGCAGCTCTGATGTTTCTCCGACACAGGGCGCCCTTCTGCTTACGGGACCAGCCGTCCAAGTGACTTGTCACTGCCTGGCCACATAGGCAGGCCACTGCCTGCCCTGTGTGAGAGCGCGTGTGCGTGAGACAGGGTCCTTCCCCTGCACCCAGTCCAAATAGCTCCAGGGACGTGACTTTAGAGGACTCTATGTGGAAACAGTTCCAAATTGCTTTTCTATCGCGCATTTTCTATGTAGAGCTCTCTTGTATTAAAATCACCAGGGGAAAATACTATTTTTATTTTATATACAAAGTAAGTTGCTGATTTTTAGCTTTGAAGGACTGCATGGCTGTGAATGATTGTAGCAAGACCCCTGTAAGTAATGCCCGTGAGCCCTGTCCTGTGGATTTGCAGCAGCATGAGGACTTGCTCTTCACAGTGAGGTTGAAATAGTTCATGGTAGAACTCTGCCTTCTCAGTCAGGACTCAGCTTAATGCCTGGTGGCGGCGTGAATGAGAATGGCCGCCACACACTCAGATATTTGAGTATTTGCTTCCCAGTTGGCAGTGCTGTAGGGGAGCCTGGAGTGCTCCCCTCAGGGTGACGTCGAGATTTCAAAGCCTTTCCTTCCCAGTGTGTTCTCTCTGCTTGTGGCTTGGGGTGTGAGCACTCAGCTTGCTGCTCAGCGGCCATATCTGCAGGTTGCCAGACTTCCGTGCCATGATGGGAACACACCTCCTTGTTGCTTCGGAGCCATAGCCCAAAGAGCCCTTCCCTGTGTAAGTTCCTGTGTGAGCTGGCTTCCGTCACAGCAACAGGAAGCGTGTAACCCACACACCCACTTCCTGCCTATGATGAGGCTGCATCTTGTCAGCAGTCTGCTGATGCTTGTCCCAGGAGTGTCCGCTCTCACTCCCCCGTGTGTGCGTGCCGCAGGGTTCCGAGAGTCCGGCGAGCTCCTGTCCTGGGTGGTTACCGTAAACACACAGCCTCTGCAAACTCTTCTAGGGTAACGCTCATCCGTGCAGAACACACGGAGTTTGGACTCACCAAGGAATCATGCGGAAGAGGGAAGGTCCCTCGGGGGCAGAGGAGGGGCGGTGAGGCAGACACAGTGATCAGGGGGTTTCTTCTACTCGGATTCTCCTGCGGAGAAGGCAGAGGCGCAGTGGTCAGAACTGTGTAGAGGAAGGACCGTTCTGGGAGCTGGCTATGGCCGAAGTGGGTGGCTCAGCGTGGGTGGTGTCAGAATCCAGAGCAGTGAGGCGCTGAGGGCCTCACAACTGCCGTGTTCTCTGCTGAGGAATCTGGATTTCCTGAGCTTGGTGGCTCATGCCCTTGACACCAGAACTTAGGAGGCAGAGGCAGGCGGATCTCTGTGAGTCCCACACCAGCCAGGGTTCCACGGTGGAGCTCCGGGCCAGCGGGGCCTGGTCTCCTGCTGACCGTCCTCAGAGTTCAGTACATGAAATGGGGAGAGTGGGGGGAAAGACTTGGGTAGGAACAGGTGGTGTATTAGTACTCTAACAGAGAGTGACATCGCACTTTGAAGCAGCACTAACGAACAGAGTACCGCCTTTCTCCTTCGACTTGAATTTCATTTTTTACAATGGTAAATGCAGCTTTATGGGACTTTTTTTAATTTCAAAATACACATTTAGTCTCTAAAATGGAGAACTTGTGGCCTCCTTTGGTTCTAATTATAACATTCTCTTATTTCTTTGTTTTCTCATCTTCTGTGTGCTATACAATGACCCAAACCAGGAATTTCTGGGAGAAAAGTATCAAATACGAGTTTTAGGATTTTTAAACATTTTTCATTGTGATAAAATGCATGTTGCATAAACTGCCATTTTGGTGGGGTTTGTGTGTGTCTTTAGGAGTACAGTTCTGGGTGGCTGATGACACGGCCCGGGGCTAAGGGCTCGGGCTCGTCCAGAGGACCTGAATTTGGTTGCCAGCACCACCACCACCACCCCCCCCCGCCACTGTCTGTAATTCTAGTTAGAGGGGTCCAGCGCCCTCCTCTGACCTCTGGAGGCACTGCATGGACGTGGCACACAGATACACATGCAGGTAAAACGTCTGTACACAAAAAATAAAACAAAACCATCCTTTTAGAGATCTCAGTTCTGGGCCTTTCACACACATGCATTCTTGGCAGATGGTCATAGCCACTGGCCGGCTTCTGGTCATCTGTAAATGAAGGGCTGTACTATTAGTCGCTTTCTCCAGGGAGCTCAGAGCCATGGAATCACAGGACATTCATCCTTTGGAAGTGACTTGTTTCCTTTCCCAGCATGTCTTTGGGTCAGGAAACCAACATCCTTTCCTCTAGGGTGGTCCCTCTGCTTTCTGATCCCACCCAGGAGCAGCAGCTTTTAGGCAATACCAAGTCTAGAAGCACCTGCCAAACTTCCTACCCGGCTCTGGAGGCCCAGTCCCCAGTCAGAAGTTCTGAGATGAACTTTACGTTCCTCTAAACATGAGTAAACAGTTCCTATAACCAGCACAAGGCAGGGTCTTGGTAATTAAAAAGTTTTGTGCAATTTAAATGGGCTCCAAGCAGCAAAGCCCTTTCCCCTGTGGTGTTTGTGGCAGCTCTAAGGCAAGAGCAGCGGGTGGTGATGGAAAAGCCTGCCTTGGCAGAGGAGGAGCTGGGGTTAGCAGTTTGAAGAGCTGCAAAAAGCATTTGTAAATTAGCACATAAATCAGTCAACTTTTATTTTAATTAACCTAGCCAAAAACACTTGTATAAAAATAAAAATCCTTGCTGGGGTTCAGGACAAACTATAAATCATTCGCCGATTTAAGGTCCTGTAATAAAATGCAAGAAATGCAGAAGCAATACACGTTCTGTGGACTTTGGGCTGAGTGGACGATCCTTCTGACCCCGTCCAGCTGCAGAGAGGACTGCAGCCTCGGGAGCTCACCCACTCCCCACCCGTGGCAGTCGCCCTCTGACCAGCTTGGCCGTTAATAAGCAGGTGGCCTCCATGGTCCTTCCTGGTTGGTGTCTTGGGCTTACCATCATTTTTTGAGATAAATTTTCATTTTTTTTTAACATTCTGGTGTTGTTTTTTCTTTGTCACCAGCACATAGTATTTCATTATGTAAATATACTAGTGTTTAATGTTCTCTGTTTTACTTTAATTATTTTTAAAGATTTTACTTTATTTATTAATGAGATGGGGGAGGGGCACGGGCGTGTGAGTGCAGATGCCTGAGTGAGCCGCTGGGAACTTGGGTCCTCTGCAGCGGCAGCAAGGCTGTAAGCCTGGGTCATCTCTCCAGGGAAGCCGTTCCCCAGTGTGAGCCATTCCTGACAGAACAGATAGACAGCCTGGTGTGTAAAGCTCAAGTGCTTTTCTGTTAGTTATATGTCTGGGAACTTCAGGGAGAACTGAGATCACTTTTCCAAATCACCACGATAATAATTCATCTCCATCTGCATTGTGTAAATATGCCAACTGTTCCTCAGCTTTGTGGGTGTTCAGTGAGTCTGCTTACTCATTCCTGAGTGCTGGCGTAACCCTGATTTCTGTCCTGACTAATAAACACCCTCTTCTGTCCCCGAGTCTTTTGTTCCTCTCTACCGGTTTCTGTTTTATTGTTTATAATGGCCTCATACGACAGGTATAGTCAGGAAATGTATGTGTGAGTCCTCTGTTAAAGGTACTGAACAATCTTTGCCACTTTGTGAGCTGACTTTTTAGTCATAACGGTGCATTTTGGTAAATGTGAGCTTTAAATGTTAAACTAATCGTACGTTTACCTGTATTTGTGGCTAGTACTCTTGAGGTCATTTTTAAAAGCTTTTTGGTTTTATATTTAGAGCAGAAGCTGCTGTGATAGATACACATTTTGGCAAAAGGTGTAAAGGTCACTTTTGTTTGCCTGCTGCAATTGTCTAGGAAGGTTACTCTTGAATAAGCTCGCCCTTTCTTGTTCTTTCCACGCTCTTGCTGGCTGATTTAACTCAGGTGTTCTCCCGGCCGACTGATTCAAACTGGCTTCTCTTGTCCGCCTTGCTCTGCTTGGCCTCACTCTAACTCTGCCAATCTGCTCTAATCTCCTGCTCCTTCTCAGTCTCTGGTTCCTTCTGTTGTCACCTGTGTCCAGCTTGTTTTCTCTGCAACCTGTGTCTGTAAAACTGTTCCAGCAGACACTGTCCCTGCGCTCCAGGGACTGAAGCCCAGTGCCCTGCTGCCAGCTGCCTCTCCCTGCTTCTCTTTCCGGCCCTGTGCTCTGCGGGTGGAGTCCCGTGATCATCACCGACACCACTGCCTAGAAGGGCCCGACACCACTGCCTAGACGGGCCCGGACGGTTGCACCTTCAAAGTGGGCCACTTTCCGCCTTCCGGGGTGACACCAGCAGACTTGAGGGGTTCAGCCGTCACCCACCCACCCAGAGGCTCCCCTGCCTGAGGAGTGGGATGCCAAGGAAGCCCAGGTAGGGAAAAGACAAAGTTTCAAGATCTACTCCAGCAGGGTCAGAGAAGGAAGGAGCCTGCAGAGGGCGAGAGGCATGTGCGAGAGTCTGGAGTAGTTCTGTCCCTGGGCCCTCGGCCACAGGAGGGGGTTCAAGCCCTCCACACACACAAGAGCCTCCCAGGGGCTCGCAGACCTGCCTCCTGCCCATCAGACCTGCCTTCACACTCACCACACCTGTCCTCACACCCACCACACCTGTCCTCACGCCCACCTTTTTGTCCCTAGCTCTTCCTGGCCCATCTAGCTCCACAAAGCCTCCCTGGCCCAAAAGAGAAGCCTCAGGCAATCACCGCACTGGAGTGAGCACAGCCCCTGTGCACTCTGTGGCCTCTTGTCAGCAGACCCTGAGTGGGGTCACCTACCAGGAGTGCCAAGTGGCACTTAGAACCACGGTGGGGGGGGGGGGGGTCTCTGCTGTCCGGAACGTCCAGGTAAACCTCATCCCTCCGGCAAGCTCCCTCAGCCTCTGCTCTGCCCACTGGTGCTCAGCTGCCCTCCCTCCAGCTCACACAGGTAAACGGCTCTTCCCCCTGAGTGACCGGTCCAGAGCAAACTGTTGGCACACCCCAGAGCGTCACCAGTGGGACCTGCCAGCCGCTACGTCCTGGCCAGCCCTGAGCTCTGCATCCTTGGGGAGCAATGCCAGCGTGGAGTACTCGGTCCATGTAGGCCTGGCCTCAGGGACCAGACAGACCCCATAAGATCTTGACAGAGGCAGACTTGCACACCCTGCTGTGATGAGATGGCGGGGAATGTGTCAGGCTCCTGAGGCCAGGCCCCGCTTCCTGCGAACCCTGCTCCTTGGGCTCTGAGGCCGTAAGGACCTTTGACTGGACTGAGAAGGATGGAGTCCGCTCAGCCTCATGCATTCCCAATCGAATAGGACTGGAAAGGGAAAGCTGAGGGGGGGCCTCCACTCACCACAGACTGGACCTGACCTCAGCTACCTCGTGCCCTCTGCCGGGTGCCGTCTTAGATACCAACCCAGGGGCCGTGGCTTTGGTTTGGTCCAGAATCAGCATAGGTGCTTGAAAAGTGACTTTCTGGACAGAAGGATTTTTCCCACTTAATCCAAATAGGATAGATTATGGGATGGCCAACTCTAGCCGCCATCTTCCACCACATACATCTCCAATGTTTAAAAAAGGAAAGTTCTATCTCTGTCTCTCCGAGATGCTTCGGGGTTGCCATGGGCTGCAGTCCGCTGACGTGATGGCAGTTGGCATGCTTCCTGCGCGCTTAGGGGTGATGGAATTCCTTTCTGCTCTCACTGCAATAGACCAGTTACCATTGCTAAGCGAACATTCACTCCTGGCCTGAGCCCGGTCTGAGATCTGCTCCCTTTTGCATAGTCCATTGCTTCTACTGTGTCTGCATGTAAGTTCTTGAAAGACTGATTCTTTCTTGTAATATCTTGTCATATGATAGAATCAAGTTGTGTTGATGGTAGGAAATGGAATTAAGAATGTTTCTGTATTTCAGCTCTCTGGGAGTGTCTATGAAGACCGAAGCAGATTCCTTCTTAGACATTTGGCATAATACACCAGTGAACACAGAATACATACATACATCTCCATATATGCCATCTGAGTCAACATGGAAGCCCTTGGAACAGCAATGCACTCAATTTAGGAGTTGTGAAACTGCAGCTCTTCCATTTATTGCATACAGCCAGCTCTGCTAAGAATATGAAGTTTTTCCCTTTCTGATTTGTTGCTATAAGGTCAGGGTTACTGTCTTGCGATTGTCCTTGTCATGTCGACATGGTTTGCTCTGACAATGCCTTTCTCGTTCCTGATATTAATTGAATATGTCTCCTCTTTTAACAACATGACACGAAGTTTGCATGATTTGGTGAAGGTGTGGTGTTTATCTATTTTATAAAAGATTTCCCTTTTTTGCATAAGGGTATTTTGCCTTTATTTACGTCTGTGCGGCTGCCTACAGAGGCAAGAAGAAGGTGAGGGGCCCCCTGGAACTGGAGTGCAGATAGTTGTGAGCTGTCTTGTGGGTGCTGAACTGAGCCACACTCCCCTGGGTGCTCTGACCCGCTGAGCCCTCTCCCCATCATTATCTGACCTGCTGTGCTTAAAGCTGTTTCCTTCCTTCTGCGTCCTTGTATTTAATCCCTTCTTCCTGACTTGGATATGCTGGTTTTCATCTTTATGCTTCCCTAGCAGGTGGCTGAGGAGCCAACTTTCTGTATAGTCACTTGTTGCTTTCACGAGGCTGGATTTGTGACTATTTTTAATCGCATTTTAATAACTTCAGTATGAGTTCTTATTTATGGTTCTCAACTTCTAAGAACTTGAAGATTTTCTTATATTCTACTGTCATTTTTAGTTTAATTTAGTTTAGCCTCATTGTACAAGACTGAAAAAAATGATCAATATTTTACTTTTTAAGAACTGTAGGTAATCTTTTGTTAGGGGCACAAAGGTACTTGTGTCCATAGATCACTCAGGAAACCAGGAATGTTAAATGTTCAGGGCCTCTCCTCAAATGAGGAGGAATTATATGATTTCTCCCCCAAAAGGCTCAGAGTGACTTTTTTAAAATTGATTTTTAAATTTATCACAGTTTATTCACTTTGTATCCCAGCTGTAGCCCCCTCTCTCATCCCCTCCCAATCCTATCCTCCTTTCCTCTTCTCCTCCTGTGCCCTTCCCCAAGTCCACTGATGGGGAGGTCCTCCTCCCCTTCCCTCTGACCCTAGCTTATCAACTCTCCTCAGGACTGGCTGCCTTGTCCTCCTCCGTGGCCTGGTAAGGCTGCTCCCCTCCTCTTTGAGGTGATCAAAGAGCCAGCCACTGAGTTCATGTCAGAGACAGCACCCGTTCCCATTACAAGGGAAACCACTTGACATTGAGCTGCCATGGGCTACATCTGTACAGAGGTTCCAGGTTATCTCCATGCATGGTACTTGGTTGGAGTATCAGTCTCAGAAAAGACCCCTGGGCCCAGATTTTTTTGTACCTTGATGGCACCTTTGTTTTCTGTGGTGGCAGAGCTCACTCAAAGCCCCCCAGAATGTTTACCCCAGACTCCCTCTCCCCGGACTTTGTCTTTAGCTTCCAGTTAATGGAACCCATCCTCAGGGCGGGTGCCACTGCAGAATATGGCTAGCCGACCTCTACAGAGGCCACACTAGAGCTTGAGCTCTTCAGCTAAATAACCCCCCTCATGGGCACCCGCACTCTGTAAAGGAGTCTCCATGTAGTTACACCTTCAGCTTTGTCGTGCTCCTGGGACTGGGCTGATTGTTGCCTGAGAACCTTTCCCCAAACTGAACTGTGTTTTAAGAATGCTGACAATGAACCGCCCAGCATCCCCTCCCCAAGTCTGATCCAGCTTGATGAAGTCAATCTGAGCTGAGTTTTTATTCTCACCTCTTTGTGGCTTGCTGCCCTGCCTGACGCCTAAAGGCCCCCCCCCCCCAATCTTTCAGTATTTCTACAGTTAAGGTGTCTGTGGGATTTTTATAGATATGTGTTACAAAGTTAAAGGACGGAGCCTGTTATTCTAAACATAATGCTGTATTTATACCCTTTAATTTTCAGAACATTTTCTCTTACCTCACTTATGGCTTACTTAGTCTATACAAAAAGAAAGAAATGAAAGAAGAGAAAAAAGTTTAAGGCTGGCAAACCTATACCCGATCCAGTTTCTGAATTCTCCTCAGCCCAGAAATATCTCCACAAACCACCTCTTAGAAAGAAACTGGCTTCTTCCTCTGGGTTTCTGAGCTCTGTTAGGAGAACCTCTTCCCTGGCAAGACACAGCAAATGTCAGTCCACTCTCTCCTCACAGACCTTCAACTACAAACCCAGCGGAGTTCTACCCAAGTCTACCTTGAGGAAGCAGTGAGCTTCCAGGGGTTAGTTTCAGAGGGTGGGTGGGGAGCTCCTCACAGCATCTGCACCGGCAGAAAGCCTTGCCCGGCTGCCCAGATGAAGTCTGGCCCATCATCCACTGTGCCCTGGACCACCTCAAGTGACCGTGGGGCCATCTGCTACCAGGGACATACAGAGGCTGAGAGGGGCAGGAGGGAGCAGCCAGGCTCTTAGAGACTCTCGGCCCCTCCTTCTGTGGGAACATCAGCCTCACCCCGGGTCCATCCTCAGATGTCACAGGTGCCAGATGAAGGTGGCGGCTCTACCACCAGCTCCTGCTGCATGTCTGAGAAGGGAACGCTTCTGTGCCACTCTTTCTGAAGTTACACCCGGCATCTCTGCCGCCAGGGACAGAAGGTCCGATACTAACCACCTGATCCCTACCAGTGCAGCCTTTGGTGCAGGACGCTTTCACAGATGCCTTTGGAGACACACTGTTCGCTCTGGGGCTAAAACACTGGCACATCCTTCAGGGGGATCATTCTCCCCTG
This sequence comes from Psammomys obesus, assembly GCF_907164565.1. Lineage (NCBI taxonomy): Eukaryota > Metazoa > Chordata > Mammalia > Rodentia > Muridae > Psammomys > Psammomys obesus. Next base: position 1,346,110 of record NW_026590061.1, on the reverse strand, counting down.
AGGACTGCCTGCTGGGAAGTGCGCTCTCTCTGGCTTCTCACGAGTGAGTGTGATTTCCTTCCTGCTCCCTTAAAGGGTGGAGGAGAACTCTGGCCTGAACAAAGAGAAGTATTTTATTATTTGTAACTGCGTCGTGTGTGGTGTGTGTGGACTTGTGTGCGCTGTGTGCACGCTTGCCAGTCCCTGCTTAGCTCTGGTGGTTCCTGCCCTGCGAGAGGTGACCCTGTTCTCCGTAGAACCCTCACGTCATAAAACTCTCGAGATGTGCAGTGTGCGGAAGGGCGTCCCTGCCCTCTCTGTTAGGGGTGCGTGCGCAAACATTTCTCTACAAATGTGAGAGTGTCAACCGCCTTCTCCCCGTTTCTGTGACTACATTAGCTGAAGTCAGTCCCCATGCAGAGCAGATGCCATGGTTGGTCTCTGACATGGCTTGGAATCGCCATGGCGCACACCTCTTGCCTAAGAAGGGCTTTCCAGAGAGCTCCGTTTAACTGTGCAGGGAAGACCCAGCCCAAATGTGGCAGGGCTACCCCATGGCTAGAGGAAGCCAGGACCAGGCGCTCACCACCACCCTTGACTGCCTGGCCTTAGTCCCCCACCAGATGGTGAAAGCTCCCAGCAGCTGCCCTCTGACCTCCAGGACAGCACAGCATCCCTGTGCCCATTCCCCGCAACAGTACGGAGCACAGCCTTACACGAGAAGGCGAGCAAAGGCTAGCACCCTGCCTCCCGCCTGTGGACGAAAACGACCCTCACCCTCGGGCTGCTGCTGTCACCGCTTCCCCGCCATGACTGCGCAAATCAATTTTCTTTTCTCGGGTGTAGTGTCGCAACCAGAAAGGTACTCTGCCCAGGCTCACATTTGTGTCCCCAAAATGGTCTGAATGGAAAAGGAGAGCCAAGTGCACTTTTTCTGAAGAGCCGTTGCTGCTCGTGGGACAGTGCGTGTGCTCTGTCTTCCAGCCTTCCGTGCCTGAGGGAGGAGACCAGATCACCACGATGGTTCTGTTGCTGACTTTGTGCCGCTGGGAAGTCCTCCAGGCCTCCTTTCTCCTCTCTTCAGCTCCCTCCTACCTGGTGGTCAGGAGCAGGCCTGTAAGGGCTGACCTACAGAAGCTGCCCTGTACTGAGCAGACAGGTTGGAGAGCCCAGTGTGAGAGCCAAGGTCTGTTCCGCTCAGTCCTTGTGCAGTTCTCAGGAGGACACACTTGCCTTCCAGATCCTGAGACCACCCTTGCAGCAGGCCGGAGACGCACCCTCCTCAGGCAGGCTCCCTCCTCAGGCAGGCCCTTTCTGGGCACAATCTCTCTCTTTTTCTCTGGAGATGGGCTGGGAGTTATGTTGTGTTAGTTCTGTGTCACAGCAGCTTCTGGGCATTCAAACTTTAACACAAACAGACCGAAGGAGTGAGGAAGGCGGCCTCCAACAATCCCCTAACACACACCTTCCCAAATGCCGTCTGCTTTGCCCAGACTCGCTCTTCTTGTTTGTTCTGACCCCACACACCAGCGTCCCTGTGACAGCCTGGCTTGCTTCACTCTCAGTGTGCACACTTGAGAACCCCAGCTCTGTCCAAGTCTCCGTGGCCTCCACACTCATTAGCCGGAGCCCCGGCTCTCTGTGGAGCCTTTGGTCTTTGTTTATTTGTTTGTTGAGTTTGCCGCGGCTCACCCTGGACCCCAGAGGCCCTGTTGCCTGGCCCGACTCTGTGAGCTTTGCTAGAAAGAGCCATCCAGTCTGGCAGCTCAAGCAGACAGTCGTGGGGTATTCTGTTTTCTGTTTTCTTGAGATGAGCTCAACACCAGCAAGAGACGAACACACAGTTTTCCCGGTCCTCACACACATGTTCCTTTTAAACACTGTTGGGGAAGGCGCGGGGAAAAGCCCTTGTGTGCAGCAAGTACCTAACACAGCAATGCCGCATGCAAGTCAAAGGGACGGCGTTTCCTGTCGCTGCTGGAAGGTCACGAAAATAGCTTGATGCCCAGGCCAGAGTTAACACAGGTTCCCGGCCAGAACCTGCCTGAGAGCTCCAGGACCAGGACCCGGGGCTGTTTGTAAAGCTGGGCAAACACTCACACCAGAACACTTCGCTCACCAGCGCCTAAGGCCTGGTTAGGCGTCTCCCAGAGGGAGACTCTGAACTCTGCTGTTCTCTACTCCATTTAAAAGGAGGCAGCCCGGCACCTGCTCCTGTCGAGCTTTTACACCTGGGCTGTGAGCTTTTACACCTGGGCTGTGCTTTACAACACAGCGGAACGCCTGGGTATGCTACTGAGCATGAGTGTGTGTGTGTGTGTGTGCGTGCGTGTGCGCGCGCGCACGCGCATACCTGTCTTTGTGTGTGCATGTCTCTGAGTGTGCACATCTCTGAGAACAACTGACCCCAGGATGGCACTCTTGCAGGATGACAGTGAGAAGCGGAGGTCATAAGGTTCTCATTTACTTTCGAAAGCAACAGCACTTCAAATGCTGACGTCCACTTTAAAGAGCCTGCCCAGTTTTCACTACCTAACCCCCTGCAAAGAAATGCTGGGTGAAAAGTCAAGACCTACAGGCTTTGGATGGCGGGAACCTTCGAGGCAGAGGGGTGAGGCGGTGTGGGCTGTGTCTAAGGGGACGTGCTTGTCCTCTCCCTTCCGTGAGACCACGACCTTGTTCCGAGCCCTGGAGTCCCTCTGTTGTTCATGACGGCTTCACACTCAGCCATTCTTCTCCTGAAGCCTCCCCTGCTGCAAGTACAAGGGTGTGAAACTCACGGCAGGGCTATTTGGGTTTTGGGCTGTTTGTTTGTGTTTTGTTTGTTTTGAGGTGGTTTAGTTGAGACTGGGTCTTGCTAAGTAGCTGAACTCAGGCTGCTGTCACATCAGCGTGCCGAGCAGGGATGAATGATGTGGACTTTGATGGTGACCTGGCACACGAACCATCTGTCTCAGACATGCAAAACTGAGCATTGATTTTAACACCATAGAACATCTTCGGCACTTCAGAAGAGCTTCCTTGGCCTGGACTCTCAAGCAGACTTCTCCTCTAGCTAGCTGTCTTAGTGGTGTGAGCATCAAAGCCTATAGCTCTGGCGTTCTGGAAGTTTTCTCCTCAAAGTCTTTCTTCTGTCTTGTCTGACCCAGTAGGTATAGAAATTACCACATTTCTATAGCTGGCAAAAAGCCTGCACCCAGTCATACTATAATGCTTCCAAGGCCCAGGGAGAATATCTTATAACCTGCCATGCTTCATCAAAAGAACAAGGACATCCACCTTTGAAATGCAGAAATGGTTTTAAATTCAGAAAACATACTATTCAAATAATCCTCATGGTTTGAAGACTTTTCTTTACAAACTATCGTCTGTCACTTCTCTAACTTTCTAAACGATTCAGTTCACTTAGATGAGAACTATGTGGCTCAGTGTTCATATTGATCGGAGGACCTCTGTGTGGTTATGTGACCTAGAGCAGGCCTCTCAGTCTTCCTGACGCTGGGACATTCAGTACAGTTCTTCAGGTCGCTGTGGCCCACAACCATAAAGCCATTTTTGTCCCTCCTTCATGACTATTATTTTACTACTTTTATGAATCCTAATGTAAATATCTGTGGTTTCTTATGGTCTTAGGCGGCTCCCAAAGGATCGTGACCTACAGGTTGAGAACCGTGTCATTAGCCCATCGAGCATTTTGATTCAACAGTCTCCAAAGAGACTCATATCTTAATGCCCTCCGATTTCCCTCCTCATGGTAGCCTGGCTCTTCCAAGGTACAAGACTAAAATATCAGGATGACTTCTCATGGAGTTCTCGTGGAGGCTGGATATGGTAGCACAGGCTGAAGGTGAAGTCAGGAGATCAGGTGCTCAAGCCCACCTTCAGCTGCATGAGGCCCTGCTCAAAATTATATATATATATATAATATATATATTATATATATATATTATATATATATATATATATATGAATATATACTGTTCTGCTGGTATTGGCTTTTAAGCACAACCTTTGTCTGGAGTGCTTGTCCCAAGGACCAGACAATGGCCTTACAGACACTTCTCTGGGGAAAGCCTGTTTCCCACATTGTTGTTCCCCCGATATGATATGGAGTCTGGGCTCTCTGAGAGCCTAATGCCATTCTGCTCTCTTCTACTGTGGAAGAATGTATACCTGCCTGCAGCCACGGAAAGCCCTTTCTTGGCCTCCTCAACAGCATTCTCTGTGGAGAGCCGCAGTGTACCAACACTTGGCTCAATACTGGGATCATTCCCAATTCCTTCTCCCCTCCCCACCTGTACCACACTTGCCCTCTGGCCTGACAACTGTGTGTTTCCTTGCCTCACGGGTCTCCATCTTGGCTATGCCCCTTGCTTTTGCCAGAAGCCGTGAGTGGTGGCAAGGTGTTCACCGTAAGTGAGCGTGTCAGAGGACATAGCAAGTTCTCGTCAGCTCTTCTGGGAAACCTTCTGTCAGTGACCCGGCCTCAGGGAGCCATCCCACAGCCTGGGCTTCAAAGTGGGGGAGCCCAATCCAGTTGAGACCAGAAAAATGTAGCCAAATCCAACAGAGAGGTCCCTCATCCTAAAACTAATTAACAAAAAGAAAGGTCTATTGTAAATGACAAGCTCTTTTCACCTTGAGATGTGTCTTCCACGTATCAAGCTCTCTTTCTGCGATGCTGAGCCCTCCCTCCTTCATCTGTTCTCCTTGTATCCTGTTCTGCTCCTCTGCCTTACACACCACAGTCATTCCTCCCAGGCATGCAAGCTTATCTGGTCGCTTCGGAGGATTTATAGACACTGAAATGGACCCCTGCCTTATCTCTGATTTCTCTTTTCATTGGTGGAACTAGCTGTTGGTGTGGCGATGTAAGACCAAGGCAGGAAGACTGTGAGCTCAAGGCCAGACTGTGCTATGGTCTGAGGTCTTGGCTCGCATGAACAATAAATAAGTAATAAATAAATAAAGATGAATATACAGGTAACTCCTATTTTAGTTTCTGACTGCATGCTGAGACAGCTGTTTATTAGTGTTGTGGGAAGAACCTTGCAGTGAGGGACGACAGCTCAAGTCTGGCTCTGCCCATGCTTTGCAGTTCCTGTTCTCGGGGCTGCGACTAAGCACTGAACAAGAAGCTGCTTGATGGGCTTCTTCTGGCTCACAGTCTGAGGTGCAGCCTGTCACGGTGGGAAGGCATGGCCGCAGGTGTGGCTCCCGTGCACACACCGGAGCCTGAGGCTCCTCGCTCCCGACTGTGCTGAGCAGGAAGCAAAGACTGGAGTGGAAACGGAACCCCACTGTGACCGCCAAGCCCACAGCCGCTCCACCAGGAGCCCTGCCCCAGCTGCATCCCGCCCGCTCAGTTTCCACAGCCTCCCCAAGCTGTGTCACCACGTGGGACCGTGCGTTCAAACACACAGAGAGCCTGGGGATTTTCTGTTCTAAAAAATTTTATCGGAGTGTGTCTGTGTTATGCACCTCTAAAGAAAAAGTAAGTTAAAAAACTTTTTTTCAGTAAAATTGATGGATTTAAAATGTATAATATTATATGAGAGTCACGTAATCTCATAAAGGAAGAGCTACTCACATAGTCTCTCGTGTGGACTCTAGTGAATAGAATAAACAAATGTGTAAACAAATGTACAGGAAGGTATGGTACAGAATGAAGAAAAGAGAACAAGAAAGGCTAAGTGAAGGACTGGATGCTGGTAATAGACATGATTTAAGAAAGAAGATATAAAGTTAATTGGTTCTCTGGTTCTAACTCTGTCACAGATTTTTTGTTGCTTTAGTGATAGGTAAGTAAGTAAAATGTATTTGATACAGAAAGCGTAAAACTTAATGTGAAATAGACTTGCTGCCAAGACCTATTCTAACTGCGTATGTTGCTCAGTTGTGTAGACTTTGGGTCAGCTTAGTTTGAGTGCATGTTTTTATTTATTTAAGTATTTTTACAAAAGACAGTTTATATGATTTTTAAAAAGAAAATGGATCTAGAACAGACCTAAATCACTGCACAGAGGGTATGAACCACCCCTGTTCCTGGTGCCAAAGCCTGTATGAGAAAAACTCAGAAGAAGCCTGGGGGTGGGGGTAGGCTGTGGGCAGAGCATGGTGTCTGTTGGGGAGGGGGAGGGGGCGTTAGCTCTGCCCCCACTGCTCACCTCTCCTAGGCGGGCCCTCTCTGTGAGCTCTTCCTAGCCAGCCTCTTTCTTTACCCTCAGAAGCTCTGCAGGCGGCACCCCTGCACACTGGCCCCATCCTTGTCTTCACAAGGTTGAGGTGCTGAGACTTCCTTGGTCTCCACCATTTTGGTTTCTAATGCATTTGCTCCAGTGTCTACTTAGAATGCTGCAGCACAGCAGACAGCCATCATTTCCCAAAGGAGCTGATCTTCACAGCCATGCTTCTAGAAAACCGGCCGCCGTTCCCAGGTGCTGACTGTGTCTCCTGAGAGGCACTCAAAGCCATCTTCCAGTGTTTTCACAGCAGGCGTCTAGACAGGACAGGAGAAGTACTCATAGAAGTCAGCCTGGAGGGAAGCAGGGAGCTGTGGGGTTGCTCAGAGCCCCGTGACAGCCAGAGAAAGCGAGCAGTGGCAGGTGGGACTCTGTAGCTGGGGCGTGTTCAGTAACGTGTCTTCTCCGATGGTGTCGGGCAGTGCAGGCCGCTGGGAGAGTCAAGCCCTGTACTTATCCAGAGAGCTGGGTGTCCTTTGCAATAATGCCCTGATCAAGCATTTGCGCTACAGAGTTCTTAGATGAACAGAGGCCATAGCTGTGGACCTTCCTACACACGCAGTAGCTCAAGGGTTAGAAACCAGCAAGGAGTAAGGACAAGGCAGGAGAGCTGGTCAGTGTGTGATTAGTGGGTGTTGACAGTTGAGCCTGAGTGTGCCTGGGTATGCGTTATGCAATTGTGTGTGTTGTATATTCGTGTGAGGGGCACCTCATGAACCTGTGTGCAGTAGAGGTCAGAGGTCAACACTGGTGTCTCCCTCAATCGCTAGCTACCATTTTGTTTCGTTGTTTGGGATGGGTTCTCCCACTGAGCCTGAAGCTCACCGATTTGGCTAGACGGCTGGCCAGTGAACTCCCAAACCCTCCTGCTCCTGTCCTGACACTGGGATTTCAGATGTTCCCTTCTGCATCCAGCGTTCCTGTGAGTGCTGGGTTCAAACTTGATCCTTGCACGCTGTGGACTGAGCTTTCTCCAGCACCACTGGGCCAGTGAGGAAGTGGTTCTCAGACCACAGGAGAAACAGAAGGCAGTTTGTGTGAGAACTCAGATTTCTCTCTTCCATTCTCCAACACTCAGTACTATTTCTTAGTCTTTTTTATATTTTATTTTTTTTTATTACAGTTTATTCACTTTGTATCCCAGCTGTATCACGCTCCCTCACCTCCTCCCAATCTCATCCTCCCTCATCTCCACCATGCCCTTCCCCAAGTCCACTGATAGGGGAGGTCCTCCTCCCCTTCCATTTGACCCTAGCCTATCAGGTCTCACCGGGACTGGCTACATTTTCTTCCTCTGTGGCCTGGTAAGGCTGCTCCCCCCTGGGGGAGGTGATCAAAGAGCCAGTCATTGAGTTCATGTGAGAGACAGTCCCTGCTCTCTTTATTGGGGAACCTTCTTGGACACTGAGCAGCCATGGGCTACATCTGTGCAGGGGTTCTAGGTTATCTCCATACATGGTCCTTGTTTGGAGTATCAGTCTCACAAAAGACACCTGTGCCCAGATTTTTTGGTTCTGTTGCTCTCCTTCATGTTTGTAGCAGTTTTTTTGTTTTTTTTTTCATAATAACAGAACCTGGAAATAACCAAGATGCCCCTCAGTTGAGGAATGGATACAGAAATTGTGGTACATTTACACGAGGGAATACTGCTCAGCAATTAAAAACAAGGAAATCATGAAATTTGCAGGCAAGTGGTGGGATCTAGAAAAGATCATCCTGAGTGAGATCTCAGAAGCAGAAAGACACACATGGTATATACTCACTTCTACATGGATATTAGACAAATATAGGATAATCCTATTTCTTGCTTGTATCTACACTGGCTTCGTGCATGTTATGATTCAAGGAATCGGAGCGATCTCTAGATTAGGTTACAGCTCCTGCCTTCCTGAGGCGTTAGGAGGCTGCTAACATGTCAACTCTTCAGCCTCCCGGTGCAGATCTTGTCTGGATCTGGCATCTAAGGACCTGAAAGAACAGAATAGAGCCTAAAGCTGTAGGCAGTCTTACGTTAGCTTCATTGTACTTTTATACGAAAATGTAACAAATTGGGTAATGACTCAGGAATGTTGTTTGAGTTCGGAAAAACATGTAAACAAATGTCAGTAAGCACACCCTAACTATTAACAGCGCGCCCTTTCCCAGAACTTTCTCAGGACAGACCAATTTAAACACAGTTGCCTGGCACGTACGGAGATGATATCTGGGAAAGGACAGAAGCAAGGCAGAGGCCATCTCCAGAGCCAGGGTACACTGAGGACAGCCCTCAGCACATCTTTTCACCAGACTGGGTTCTGTCGCCACGTTCTGACATCCAACAAGAACAAACATGTCTTATACATTGACTGTCAATGTTTAACTCAGGAGGCATGAAGCCACGTCCAAGACCAATCTGGGGAAGAAAACACCCCCAAGGTAAAAAGCCCTCTGCCTGTCCCCGTCTCTTTCAGTTCCCCAAGGCATTGCTCACGCTGGGTCATCCTTTTGATGTGTTCCGACTCTCAGGTGTCTGTATTCCAAAAGTTCATTGGAAATGGAGAGGAGATCAACTTGACGCTGGAAAACTCCAGCGATCAGGTGACCCAGGCTGACGGCAGCTGTGCAAACCAGGGGCGGGCACACTCACCGCCACACGGAAACACTGGTCTTCCTCCTCCAAATCCAAACTCCACTGTGCCCATCAGACGCCAGGGACAGATGGACACTGCACACACGCCCGAGCTCCATGCCTTAGATACATGAGGTTCTCCAATGCCGCGAGCTCCTGAGTTACTGTCCTGGGGAGAGAGTAGGGGCGTGTGACAGAGGGCGGGGTTCAGGGTGGGACTCTGGGCCGGAAGAAGATGACTGATGCAGTAGAAAGCAGAGCCGTGAGTGCAGCGTGGCCTGCAGCTGCTCATCACCCAAGGCAGGCTTTCCAGTGCCCCCAGTCGCCACGCCAGGGGGCACGCCTGCGCGCTGACTGTGTGAGGACCTGCTGCTACATTTGCTGACTTTGGGGGAATCAAATCCTGTTAGAAAATGAAGAGTCACCTAAAAAGAACAGTCCACTTAAAATGGCATACCTTCTCCCACAAAACCAAGCTGCCACCATGGGACCCTGCTTCCTGTGCTGCTGTGTGTGTGTCCACATACGCAGATTAAGCATGTCTCAGGTATGAACCACATGATCACAGGGAGAGACATCACAGATCATGCCCCAGGAAAAGAAACTTGATTCCAATAAGTTTTACTGCAGCTCTCACAGGCTCAGCCACAACTCCTTTCCACAGAAATGAAGGCAAAGAAGCTGAGCTGGAGAGTGGAATTTATACTCCCAAAGATGAAGCTTTAAACACAGACAACTAACTTTTGCTCTCCCCAGATAGAAAAGAATAAATACATAAAACACACTCCCCCCTCCCCCCCGTGTTGGAGAAGAGTGCTCCTCTGGCCTGTTGAAAGGTTTGAGGTGCTAGGAGGCTAAAGCCTACCATCGACGCTTAATGAAAACAAGAATGGAGAAACTGTAGTCTGTTTTCCCAGAGCCCTGTGTGCAAAAACCCAGAGCCTATTTCTTAAATATTCTCTCTAGGTGTAAACAGTTACAGCAAGGGAAGACCTTCCTCATCCGAGGGGCACTGGGGCGAACAGAGCCACTGTTGGCTGAACTTTGGTCATCCTGACTGAGAAGCCAGAGCTTGGTGCCACCATTGACCTTGCTTAGAGCCATGGTCTCATCTTTCTAAGGCCACCATACCCAGAAACCACTCTGGGAACAGCCGTTTAATGAGAGGAGAAACAGAATTTTGTTTAGAAAAAAAATCAAAGTAATTCCCCAGTGGTTCCCACAGCTCTTTAGAGAAGCCTGGGCGGCCACAAGAAGTTTATCGCACTGTTGATGGAGACAACAGCAGAAACCACCCAGGGGTCTGTGGGAATCGGGCCCCACAGAGCAGGGGAGGTGGGCCTTTCTGGGAGAGGTTCCCAGGCAGCTTGTGTACGCCTCGCTCTAAATGAGACGAGTGGGAATTTCCGAAGGAGACGGCGCTTTGGGGGGCCGAGGCAGGGCAGAGGAATGGGAAATCTGTTGCTTTTGGAGTGAAGCTGGTAATGTTTCCTTTGAGCTCAAGGACCCTCCACTTGGACCGGCTTCTTAGCGCTAAAGATGATTAATTCCCGCAAGGAAACGAAGCAGTGCCTCCTTGTTGAGCTTTGTATCGGGATTCTTATGAATTTGTGTAAAATATTATGTGGGCTTGGTGTAGCCAGCCAGGAACTGAGCTGCAGGAGCCAAGATGAGGGTGGGAAGCCAGCCAACTGGAGGAGGGGGAGACGCTGGGGAGAGCCTGCCAAGCCTGGCAGAGCCAAGCCGGAGCCACGGGAGAGCCGCACTCCTCTGGGTGCTCCTGAGGGTACTGTTGCCATAGGTCATAAAATGGCTTCGCCATCTCCTCTTCCCACCGAGTGAATGGCTTACTGCTTTTCCGGGTGTAGCCGACACATGATGGCAGAGGGGACAGTGAGAGCTGTTTGCTTTCTAGATTCATTTCAGCTCAGCAAGACCTCATAAAGCTCCTGTGGACCCGGAGGTGGAGGAGTGGGAAGAAGATGGGTTCTAGTCCCAGACAGCCAGAAGATGGAAGACAGAGGAAGGAGGGAAAGAGAACAGAAACACAATAAATACTTAAATGACAGTAGTTGGTGATAAGCAGATGATAAATAGTACATAAGCAGATGATAGATCAATCGATGATAGTAGGCAGAGAGGATAAATACATAGATGCTATATAGATGATAGTATGTAGCCAGAAAGAATTGATAGGTAGATAGTAGGCAGGTGATAGTAGATATATAATATTTAGGTCAATGATAGTAGCCAGATAGATGATAGCTGGATACATAGTGGATAGATGATAGGAGGCAGGCAGATAGATGATATCTAGGTAGATGACTGTAGACTGATTCTAAGTATGAGGTAGATAACGGACAGATAGATGATAGATTGGTAAGTGCTAGGCAGAAACACAGAGTTAGACATACCATATGTAAGTGATGGTATGTAGGTAGGAAGATAGTAGATGATAGTCTACAAGCATGCCACATTGGGCTCCCTGGTTTGGCTCAGAGAGTGTGTGTTTCTACTTATGGTGCCCTTGGCTTCCTCCTTCACCCAGTTTTACACACAGCCTCGGCCTCCCTGTTCGAAGCTGGACCACTCAGCCATATTCTATTCGGATAGAAATTGTTAGGCGATGGTTAACGAGTGATGATGGCAGGAGCCACAGTCTGGCGGCATAGGCAGGACATATGTGGCCGGGCACATATGCAGACATGTGGCCAGGACCGCTGGTCCCCGGCCTCAGGGGGAAGCAGGGCTTGGAGCTGCAGGCGGGCCCTGCCCAGCAGCAAGGCCTTCCGTCTTGTCCTCCTGCTCTCTGCCGGGCAGCCTGGGCTGGGAGCGCCCAGCAGTCCGCCAACAGCAGCCTCTGGGAGGCTGTGGAGGGGTGCCACCCCAGACTGAGCCAGCAGGAGCTGCCCTGCTGTCTCCATTGGGAATTTTCCTGGCTCATCCTCCAAGCCCTGTGCACAACATACACGGTGTACCAGCACAGGAGGAGAAGCCTAGCTCTGAGGCCATCATTCCAGGGGGCTCCTGCCTGGCACCCCCCACAGAAACAACACGGCGGCTCCACACCCTCCACGGGGACAGGAGCTGCTGCGGGTAACCCTCCCCAGCCCCAGCGGGGTGAAACCCACATTCTCCTCATAAACACAAACAGAGATTCTTGTTTTCTGGAAAGAGACGGGGTGAAGTCTGGACTCCTGCCTTAGCCAGCATGGAGGGAGTTCCCCTTGGAAAAGAGAGTCCTGCCAGCGAGGGCTGGCACCGCATGCACTAGAAGCGGATGTTTCCAACCCAGTCTCCTGCCTGCGCTGTTTCCCCGTGTGGGCCTGCTCAGGAAAGCACGCCTTTGGTTTGCAGGAGGCCAGGAGCTTAAGCTTTCCTGGTCTGGTACTTTCTGGGGATCCAGAGAGGAGAGACATATCCCAGGCTGCAACAGACCCAGCAGTTCCTGGGACTGACTGAGGGGGGGGGTCTGCGTTTCTGAGGAGAGGCAGGGTGGGCTACATGCAAGCTCTTACTTGTGACACTTGAACTAGACATTTGCTTTTTTTAACTCATTCTCATGACAACTCATAAGAGAAGAACAGTATTTCTTTAGTTTTTATGTGTGTGCATGTGTATGCCTGTCTCTGTGTGTGCACGTGTGTGCTTATCTTTGCATGTGCATGTGTGTGTGTGTGGATGTGTATGCCTGTCTCTGTGTGTGCACATGTGTCTCTGTGTGTGTCGTCTGAGTCAGTGATCTGTTGCTGTGAAGAGACACCATGACCATGGCAACCTTACAAAAGGACGCATTTGATCAGGGCTGGCCTGCTGTTCAGAGGTTCAGTTCACTGTCATCATTGTAGGAGACACAGAGGCGCACGGGCAGACAGGGAGCTGGGCTGAGAGTTCTACATCTGAACCCGAGCAGCAGGAGGACAGAGGCCCTTGAGCTTCTGAAACCCCAGAGCCCATCCTGGTGACACACTTCCTCCAACAAGGCCACACCTCTTAATCCTTTCAAATAGTGCCACTTCCTGTGGGCTTGTGGGGGCATTTTCACTCAAACCACAATGACTGTCTCCGTGTGTGCATGAATGTGTATGCTTGTCTCTGTGTGTGCATGTATGTGTGCTTACATGTATGTGTATATGTAGATATGTCCCTTTGTGTGCCTATCTGTCTGTGTGCGTGTGTGTGCCTGCATATTGAGGCACAGGACAACATTATGTTCTGTATTCAGGAAGACCATCCACCTTCATGACGGCATGATTGCAGTTCTGGCCCCGATGACATTGTGTCCATCAGCGCCCAAGGGCTCTACCTTATATGTCAACAATGCTGGCTTCACGACAAATAATTGGTTAAATGGGTGAACAGAGAGCCTTGCTCTTTGATCAGAAAAGTCCCTAAGGAAGGCAGTTTCACCTTGGTAGATACATGAGGTCAAGCTTTTCTGTGTCTAGAAAAGAGTGCACAGCAAGAAAAGGCTCAGGAGTCAAGACTTAGCCTGGGAAAGTTATGTTTGCTTAGTTAGTATTCTCACTGTTTTGACCAAAAAACAATGGAAGGTCAGAAGGGCTTGTCTTAGCTCCTGTCTCAAGGCGTCCATCATGGCAAGGAAGGATGGTGCCAGACGTGGCTCACAGCCCGAGTGGGAGGAGCTTGTTCACACTTGGGGTTGGAAGCAGAAGGGGATGACTGCAGGTACTGAGACTCCCTCCGCCTCTTTCTCTCCGTAGCCAGTGCGGTGCTCCAGGCCGCGTCTCCACACGGGGTCTTTCTCCTCAGTTAAACCTCTCTGCAAACCCCTGGCAGACACACCCTGAAGAGCATTCAAAGAAACTGCAACTCAGAACTGTCTTGTTCTCTTCTATTTTGTTAGTTTGTGATTTTTTTTTTTTTAATTTTTGGACATTGAGTGTGAATAATAGACCAAAATGTCTCCAGGTCATGTGTAACTTTCCTGAGAAGCCTGAAGATCTTCCAGGCTCAGGTTTTCTGTGTGAGCCGTGAGTGGGAGATCCTAGAAGTGGAGCTCTGAGCCGTGGCTGAGGGTGTCCTTCAGCCTTGGCTTGGTGCTCACAATGTTTCCAATATATGTAAGCAAGAAGTTTTTATTGGTAAATTGGATTTTAATTTATGTTTATACTTCGCAGCTGATGCATTATGAGACTAGTAGTTTTCATAATTGGAGAGACTCAAGACACCAGATCTTCTGCTCTATAATTTTTTATGTAGACCCAAATGCCCTCAGACAAAACAAGAGCCCAGTTTAGGCAGCCACCAGCCACAGAAGCATCTGAGCCACAGACTGCTTTTCTCTGGGGCCCGGTGACTGCTTCTTGGGTGTGTTTATTTGATCTGGAAAGCACAAGTCACCAGCAGCAGCAGCTCGGCGGCTCCTGTGTTTGCCTGAGTCTTCCTCCAGAAGGTGGTGTCCCAGTGACTCATCCTTGGACAGTTGAGCCTCTAGGCAGAGACTAAAACTCAAGACTCCGGATTCTCTCTGTAACCACCAAATCCCACAGTCTGGGGACCTGTGTGAGGTCTTCCCAAGGCCACCAGGTTGTTGGGAAGGACACACGATCTTGCAGCCAGGTGTGGGGTGCTCAGTTCTGACGGGGGTAGGGAGGACCCTGGAGGTCCCTGGAGGACCTGAGGCAGGAGTGGAGACCAAGCAGAGCAGACTGGGAACCAGCACATTCTCATGACGTAGCCTCACAGTGACAGCTTGATCAGACGCTGAGGAAAGTTAGGGGGCAGTTCTCTGAAGTCTCCGAGACAGGCCTACTGGTTACAGCCTCACTCAGCTCCAGAAGGTCTGAGTAGCTCAGAACAAGTGAAGGAATAGACACACGACCTTCTTCTTGAGCACTAGAACCAGGTGAGTCAAGGCTAGACCAGCACAGTGTCAACTTGACCGTATCTCTGAGAATCGCAAGAACTGTGGTTTTCAGTCTCCTGCCTAGTCTTTTACTTCTTTTGTCATGTGACTTCTGGACACAGCTCACCTGCCCCACCCACAGACACTGCCTCTGTGATTGTCAGCGATGTGGAGTCAGACTCCAAGGCAGATCTATTGTGTGGACACTACACCATGAAGAGCTTATGACCCAACACAAAACGTTTTCACGGGACAGAAACAACAAACTGCTGCTTTCACAAGTTCATGGCCTTTTCCCAATACCGCTGAAAGAAGCCAGTAGCAGCGGGCGGGCGGGCAGGCCTCCGTCTCAGCATCCGTGCGGGTCTCTCCTCAGATACTGTCCGCCTCATCTTTTGAGATGGTCTCTCCTGCTGCGACCTGGGACTTCCCAGTTAGGTGAAGCTGGGTGGCTGGTAACCTCTCTCTCTCCTCATTCTCTCTCTGTCTTTCTCTTTCTCCCTCTCCCTTTTCCTCCCTCCCCCTCTGCCTCCCCTTTTCCCTCCAACCTGCATACAACGGGACTTTGTACATGGGTCTGGAGACTGAAGGCAGGTTTTCAAGCTTTATGACAAGCACTGTCTGACTGAGCTTTCTCTCTGCTGCTCCTTATTCTTTCTTTTCAAAAACAAGGTAAATATAAGGAGAAAACCTCCAATTACTGATTTTGCACTTTGTGAAACCAGCCTCTTTCTTCCTGAAGAGTGTTGCAAATAGACTAAGAACTAGAATCATGCCGAATGTGCAAAGTAAAAGCAAGAAAGCAGGGCGTGGTGGCTGTTGCCCAGAATACCAGCACTTGGAGGCTTAGGAAGACAGCTGACCCAAGTTCAAAGCCAGCCTGAGCCACAAGGCGGGTGGAGAGGAGGGAGGAGCAGCAAACAGTTGGGGAGGTAGCTCCATGGACCAAGTGCCAGCCGTGAAGCACACGAGCAACTCAGTACCATGTAGCACAGCTGGGGGGTCGGCCACGTTGGTAACCCCAGTGCAGGGCCGGGGTGGTCAAGATCCCTTCAGTGGCACAGGCTGTTCGTGGGGCCGCTCTCGAGAGGTCACAGCAGCGCCTCGGGCCTGCGGAGTCCGACTCTTCTCCCGGCTCAAGTGAGGGGCTACAGGAACAGCACTGTGCCGACACATATTTTCTTGTCTGCGCACGCAGAGACCACTGTGGGCCGCTTGTTAGCCGTGTTCCCGCCCTACGTACCGGTCGCTCAGAGGGACACCAGGCAGTTCCGTGAAGCCGCCGCCCTTTCTTTGCCCTCTACCTGGAAATTCACTCTGCGGCGAGTCAGAATTTTGTGAATGTTATGGTAAATTCAGTTAAAAGTTTAACTCTAAAACTGAAATTGCTTTACAATAAAAATACAAATCTTAGTGAAACAGATACCCATCTAAGACAACATTCTTACTGAATTTGGAATTTTTATCTTAGTCATTTGCTTGATATTCACACCCAAGGAGTCTGCTGTTTTTCTTTACACTGACTTCTGTGGTGTGCAGGGGCTTGACACAGACAGAGTCTTTGAGGTACAGCACACAAGAGGCCATATCAGCCCTTCCCATCCCCCCTTAACCCTCCTTCTCACTCTCTTCCTCTGCTGGCTTTCTCCCCTGCCCTGTGTTCCTATATTCCATGTGGTGTGTGTGTGTGTGTGTGTGTGTACGCTTTTATGTAGCTGTAAGGAATTCTGAGGCCCACAAATTAAATTACACTTGCAATAGTTTTCATTTTGCATCTTTTTAAATATTTTAATTATTCATTTAAAGCAGTATCTCCAGTTGCACTCGCTTTCAGTAAATGACATAATTTCATTCTTCTTCATGACCTAATAAACCCCCGCTCTGTGCGTGCGCCACATTCTCCTCGTCTGTCTCATCTGTTGCCCAGCACTGAGCTGTTCACGTATCTCAGCAGTGTCTTCTCAGCCTCCTGGTCATAGAGTGTCAGGGTTTCGCTTTCCAAAGAAATGTCCCTACTGGTGTCCATAATGATTGCTCCAAATAGTAGATATTTTTAAAGGCCCTAATATTAAATAATAAAAAATTAGCAGCACAGCAGGGGGCCCTCGATGCCCTGATACTCGGCATCAATCAAGCCTCTGAGGACACGAGCTCCGGCCCTTCAGCCCCACAGGCTTTTGACGTTCTTTATAAACACGACCTCTAAAACCTGCTTTTATTTCCTCAGATCTGGTTGGAAATCTTTAGTGAAAATTCAACAAAAGGAACAACATGAAACTTGAGCTTTTGGGGCTGCTGACTGCAGTTAGACAACAAAGCTTCAGTGGGAAATGCAAAGAAGTGAAGAAATAAACTAGGAGACCTCAAAGGGGATGGAGGACTTAACTTTAAAGACACTATGACTGAGATTTGTGATATTTTAGCTTGTCATGAGACTCTTTGGATGCAGCTCCCACTTTTAATTGGGTAGATTTATATTCTGAACAGGAGGGAATGAAGTTGAAAGGCCCACAATCCTGTAGCATATAAATTTAGCAAATGCTCAAACGAACCATAACAACTTGTTTGATTAATTTTTTTCTTGTAAAAATATTTTTTCAAAGAAATGCACTCTGCATGGAAGTACAAAGACAGAACCTGTGAAAATATTTAGTCTGAAATATTTATACATTTCATTATGAAAAAAATAATAAAACCTATTCCAGAAACTTACTATGAAGTTGGCCTAAGAAAGAATACTCTCTCAGTTAAGAATATTTTAAACTACAAAGAAGCATCAATGTTGAGTGTCAGTGACTCCAAACTTAGAAAGATATAACTCAAAATTGAAGGCAAGTATATGAAAAAGTTAGCAAGACACTAATAGGAGACAAATTCTTTGACACGGTAGCATTTGTGGTGAAGACAGCTGAGGCACTAATTAAGTGACATGGATGTTACCAGAAACACATTTTAAGGACTAGAGAGATGGTTCATCAGGTACGAGCACTGGCTGCCCCTGTGCAGGACCTGGACTCTGTTGTCAGTGCCCAGGACTCACAACCACGTCTAACTGCAGTTCAGGGGTCCGGCGGCCTCTTCTGGCCACCGTGGGCACTGCCAGCACATGGCACACGTGTGCAAACAGACAAAGCCCTCACAAACACAAAATTAACTAAACCGATAGGCAGAAATGCAATTTGGTGACAGGTGCTTACCCAGCATGCACAGGGCCCTGAGTGTGATTCCCCAATACCACGAAAAAACTTTTAAATAAGTAAAAGCTTAAGGTGGCTTTTATATACTCAGACTGGATAAATAAACAGGTTTCTTTATGTGTTAAGGGAAACGTGACATGCTTTTTTTATCATACAGGATTTTTTTTCTGGAAAGTAAACTTTTAATAAAACCATTCTACAAGCACCACAAAATACTGAACCAATTTTAGGGCAATAAATAAGCATTTCAGGGCCATGTGTTCAGCGGTCTATAGTAGCCATCTCACTCTCATAACCGCCCACTGGGGATTATTAATTATATCACTAAAGTCAGAAACAAGTTTGAAAAAGGAACCTTGAAATTTACGTGAAAAACATGGGGAAAACCCACAGGTCTAAAACATAATTGCCAAGGATGAAAGGAGGCATGAGGATGTGGCTGTGAGGTAGCTAGGAAGGACATTCAGAGCAGGACACGACGCAGTGGACTCCAGCAAATGTCCAGAAAGACTAGAGTCATGTTCAGAGTACAGAAAAGATGGAAAGCTACCATCTCTAATTTATGAGGCCAGGGAAATCCTGAAAACAAAACTCAGCAAAGATGTGATACGGAAACATCACCGTCAACTTGTCTCCAGCACAAAGAAGCAGAAGGGAGAGGCGCTGAGCTGGGCTGAGGGTAGCCCGAGCTGTTCCACTTGCACCAGGAAGGAAAGATGATTTAGCTGCAGAAAATCCACCATTGCAGCTTCACAATCAATAACACTGCAGAAAACGATGCTCATCTAAGCACTTGTAGGAAAAATGTTTGGAAAAAGTCAATTATATTAATAAAATTTGTAGGCACTAGCTAGCTTGAAATAAAGGAAATATGTTTAATCTTATGCAGACACCAGAAATCGCCTGGGAAAACACTGACACTCACCATACTTAATGGTGATGAATCCAAAAGCTGTCGCCCTGAGATCAGAAATTCCGAAAAGCACGGTAATAGACAAGAAAAATAAGAAAGGAAAACAAACCTGACTTCTTCCTGTTCACAACTGATGTGATTACGCACAGATGTGCAGCAATAATCTACTTTGCTACAGTTGCCGGGTAAAGATCCAGAGAGAAACAAATGTGTTGAAGTTCACTACAGCAAATGAAAATGCAGGTTAAATGGTGTGGGGGGAGGTCTGTGCTTGCGTGCTGTGCACACAGGTAAGTACACAACAAGGGGTAAGAGGAGGGTGCCTCTCACACCCCGCCTTACTCCTCTCAGACAGGAAGTGTCGCTTGCCTGGAACTACGCCAGTAGCCAGGAAGTCCCAGTGAGCCTCCCGCTGCCCTGAGCAGCACTGAGGGTACAGGCACAGTGGCCAGGACCGCTGCCTGGGGTGCCCGGTGAACCCCTCGCCCCTAAGATAGTGCTCCACGCCTGGAAATTAGACGTTCAAAATGATAGCAAATGAACCCGAAGAAAGCCTCATTAGAGCCTTGATCTGGGACTTCCTTCTGGCCAAGACCTAAAGAAACCAGGCAAGGAGGACAGGACAGACCAGTAATTCTCTCGACACTCATCTTCATGATTCAGTGCACCTCCTAAAAATGTTCACATAATTTTAGTGACTCACTAGCTGATTCTAAAGTTCATACCAAGAGTTAAAGCAATCCAAGGCCATTTAAGACTTGTTGTAGAAAATAAAAATGAGTGTTGGGCTATATAATGTTTATTATTAGCCCTAAGAATATCACGACGGTATTATCTAACTCAAATAATACCTATCACAAACAATAAGACACAGACACTGTTAGATGTATAATGCCTTATTTACCTTGGGCTGGGCAGATATTTCACTTACACCGTCTCAATACCCTCACCAACCAGTTCCCTGCCCCCGCCTAATGCCATCTGCCTTAATCCTCCTCAGCTGCTCTACCTTCCACCGGTAACCTCAATATTTTTCTCAATGCTTACAGTTTTCATCTTGGTGTTTTCTCTATCCACACCATCCTCGGAGTCCTTCCTCCTGGAGCATGTGGTTCCTTCCCCACGCTAACCCATCATGGCATCCTCCCACATCTCTTCCCATCCTCCAAAGCCCAGGAACCCTAGCCACACCTACCCCATTCTGCCCTGCCCAGGAATAGGCCATTTAATCAGCCAGTCAGGTAGGTTTACACAAGGATAGTGTATCCACGCAAGAACACACAGGCATCAGCCCAATCCCCCAGGAAGACTGATGTGAAGAACTGGGTGAGAGGGGCTTCTCGCCCCTCCATCACCTTACAGAGATGTGGTGACTCAGACAGGACGGTGCTGCCAGGGTCAACAGAATCTCAAAATCCAGCAGACCAGCCTATGGGGACGGGCATCGAGGGATGTGAGTTCCACACTTACAACTGGTAAGTTGCCTCCTAGAAGTGATCACCATTTCCTTAAGTTGTGCTTGAAGCCAGGTACCTGCAACACAGCCCACACTCAAACCACACCCTGAACTGTAGAGGAAGGCAAGTGGGCTTTCTAAGTCATTGTACTGAAGATTCTGCTCAAGGAAGGACAGAGGACATAAACATCATCACTCAAGGAGATTGCTAATAAATTGAACCTCATTAAAGGAAAATATAATCTGCTACTCAACACCATGAAGAGGGTGAGAAAGGCACCCCACAGGGCAGGGGTGGCATTTACTACCCTGGGAAGTGACAGAATGTGACGCCCTACACATGGGTGATAGTTTGTTCAAAGTAGCCAGAATGTCACAGGATGGGACATTCAGCTGGCCAATGAACACTGAGAAAATCTCAGCCACACTATCATCTAGGAAGAACAAATACATATCACAGTGTACATGGCAGTGCACTGGCCGGGACCACAGCGCACTGGCCGGGACCACAGCGCACTGGCCGGGACCACAGCACACTGACTGGGAGCACAGCGCACTGGCCGGGACCACAGCACACTGACTGGGAGCACAGCACACTGGCCGGGACCACAGCACACTGACCGGGAGCACAGCGCACTGGCCGGGACCACAGCGCACTGGCCGGGACCACAGTGCACTGGCCGGGGACCACAGTACTGTGGCCAGGGCAGATCATTGACAGGAGTTGGTGAAATCACAGGGAAAGCAGGACTCACTACTGGTTGAACTATGGAGATTGGCTGGTCTACTAAGTCTGAAAAAACGTTCCCGTACAAGCCAGCCCTGGCACAAAAGGCCTCCAGAAAGATACAAACCGCCGCTCACCATGAATCACCAAAAAGCTGCACAGACGCCTGGTTCTGGCATGTTCGTCTCTGTGAAATCACTGAAAACAAACAAATCACAGCATCACACATGAAGATGCTCACAATGCAATCTGATGGAAAGCCCAGACAGAAATATACACTGAAACATAGTGTGTGTGTGTGTGTGTGTACACATACATACACACCTACAAACACGAGGATCTGATGGGGTAATTTTTTCAGTGAGGCTCCTTCTTCCCAGATTGACTCCAGCAAGTGTCAAGCCAATAGCCATGTCACCAGCACAGATGTAGTGGATGCCAGAGGAGGACAATTAGCAGGTGGGCCTTTCATGGAACTCACACTCATGTTCTCTGTCACACTGCTCATGCACACATATTAACCCTACCTTTCTGTCCTTGTTAGAGATGGGCATGAATTGGCCTGTGAGTGCAAATGAAAGCCAAGAGCCAAGATCAAGGACATTCAAAGAAACAGACCCCAAGACCAGGAAGTTGGGTCATGCCTGGTCTTTTCCCTTTGACTGGATGAAGGTGAATGTATGGTTTGTTTCTCTGACAGTCTGGAGCGTGAGCTGGAGAGAGTGGTGTGAGCTGGAGAGGGTGGTGTGAGCTAGAGAGTGGGTATGAGCTGGAGAGGGTGGGTGTGAGCTGGAGAGGATGGTGTGAGCTGGAGAGGGTGGGTGTGATCTGGAGAGTGTGGTGTGAGCTGGAGAGTGTGGTGTGAGCTGGAGAGGGTGGTGTGAGCTAGAGAGTGGGTATGAGCTGGAGAGAGTGGGTGTGAGCTGGAGAGGGTGGTGTGAGCTGGAGAGAGTGGGTGTGATCTGGAGAGAGTGGGTGTGAGCTGGAGAGAGTGGTATGAGCTGGAGAGGGTGGGTGTGAGCTGGAGAGGGTGGGTGTGAACTGGAGAGGGTGGGTGTGAGCTGGAGAGGGTGGGTGTGAGCTGGAGA
>NW_026590061.1:1319348-1323631 GCF_907164565.1 Psammomys obesus | reverse complement strand
TATCATGATATAAAGCACACAGTCAGCACCTTGTCATGATATGAAGCACGCAGTCGTCAGCACCTTGGTCCTTTCTCTGAAGTGACTATCCCAGGCACTGTGAGCATTGCTCCAGGCTGGGTGGAGCTTTGAGTCTCAGTAAGGATTGCCATCCCTCATGGTAAAGCTTGGATGGAGGGGATTTCATCAGAACCACCAATTGAAACACCCAAGTATTTGAAAAACATAGTGATGAGATGGCACCATTCAACAGACACATCAGTTACTAGACAGATACTGCTGGGCTGTGAAGAGAAAACTGTAGCTAAAGGGCACCAGTGTCTGCACTTGGTTTTATTCCTGACACCCGGTTGCATTTTCTGCTGTGATGATGGTCTCTGAGGCCTTGGAGATGAATGTCCAGGTATTTTTGATATGGTGTTCTGTCACTGAGTCCACTCCAGCTTCCATCTCTAGGACCTCACTAGGATTTTATTTCAAATTTCATACTTTAAAAATATAGGATACATTTTAATTCAAATCCTATTATTTAATAAAAAGAGGAAATAAAATCAACTCTGGCAGCCTATTACAGTAAGGTATAAAAATGGGAAAGTGGAGATGCACATCTCATCTCTTGGGGATGATAGTGACCTTCAATCTCATGTTCTCTTCTTCATCGTGCTTCTTCAGCGTGAAGGCCTTTGCTCTGCACTTGCTTCCCTGTGTTCTGTCCCTGACACCTCTCTCACTCTTGCACTCTCTCTGTCTGTCAGTTTGCATCTTATCTGTGCTTTATGGAATGTGTTCCATGGTTGGCCCTCTTTCTCAGCCACAGAGAATAAGCTGTTTCCGACCTCACCTCCCTGTCTGCTCCTTTGCCTTGCACTGAAGGTCACTTGTGCTGTGGGGTTCTCATGAGTGGTGGTGAGGTCTCAAGCAGGGCAGGTAAATGAGGCTTCAGTGGATTTCGACAAAGCTGTGATTCCCCAACAGGAAAGGCTGGAATAGGGACGAGGAAAATGCACACAGTCTCACAACTGACCTCCAAGGCCATGTCCAGGTCCTGGTGGTGCAGTGAGAGGAAATGGAGCGAGAACCCCCCCCCCGGGGCTTCTGGGGGATCTTTTTTAAATCCTGTAAAATCCCAGACACATCTGCAGACCCCTTTTCTCCTTTGAGCTGTAACTCTTGAAGGCAGGACACAAACTATCTGTCTGTCTTCTCTCTTCCTCTGAGTACACATGTGACCCGTAGAAGCTTCTCAGAAGAACACTAGATGGCCATTTCAGTCATCTGCACTAATAATTTACTGTTTAGAAAACAACTTCAATGTTGTCATTAAAGTCATCTTAATATGAAAGACCAGTGGTGCCTTTGAGCATGTCCATAGCTTGCTTGGAGCAGGACTGTGCCAACCAGAAGGCAGGAACCTACAAGGCTTGCTCCTCCTCCTGCGGACTTGAGCTCCATTTCCTATTGTCAGTCTTGTCTTTTCTCCCACAAGTACTTTAAGAACACATGGCTAATTTTGGCAGAGCTCTGTTCACTCCAAACTTTTTATCTGGCTGTGTATACCGACCATTTTATTAAACACTAATGTCCCTAGTTTACATATCACCTTACATTTTAATGGACAAACACATATTCTATCTTGTGATTCTCAAACCAACCTCTTCAAAGAAGTGAGATAATTATTGTTGAGCCCATTATCCGTGTGGAAAGCTGAGGTCATTATAAAGAAGCTGGTAAGTCAGAGTTCAAACTAGGTCTCCCTCTCCTGTTTCTCTCCCTCCCATGGCACAAGGGCACATTACATCCTGGTACTTTTCCTCAAACTTTGCTCTGGAAACATCTAGAAAGCACTGAGCTCAGGTTTCCTATGAAGCTCCATCTCTCTCATTCTTGACCACATCCCTTCAAAATGCCCTTTGCAGATGTTGACCTCAGGCTGTCTCTGGACTTACATAATCTATTTGTTCTTCCCAGGGTAACCAAGTAAATTATGACAAACACAAGGAACAGCAGAGTGGGCAGACCCTGATGCGTGTCAGCCCATTAAACCACCGACTCTGGAGAACAGTGCTTCACAGAAAAGGGACTGTGAAGTCATCTGACCCACCCCCATCAGAAGCAGGTTCAAGGCCAGAGCGCTGGTTGCCAAGTTGCCCTTTGGCTTCCAGCTCTGGCTTTTGATGTCGTGAAGATCCTATCTGAGCTGGACCTGCTTCTAAACGGGGAAGCGATTTCGCAGTTGGAGTGCTAGCTTTGTCTTGTGGGCTCTCGTTGCTCTACGCAAAGTCTGCTTGCATGTAATTGTTTGGATCTCCTGTGACAGACATTGTCCTCATCAGAAGTTGTTCCCAGCAAACTGGCTAAGAGTGAAAACCCACACGCTGCTCAAGAGCTCAAATCCTTCCTAAATGCAGAATTGTCTATAGCAAATGTCACAATACACACAGCGCTCGGGCCACTGGGAAACAAGCCAAAACTGCGCCAGTGTTTTCTCTATTATTTCCTAATTAATCTCTGAGTCAGAACAGGCAGCCAGAGGGAGTGCTGAAAGATGCCAGAGCTTCCCAAGTGTCCCTACAGTCATCACCATTTGAAGAGCAAAATTAAAATGTTGAAGTATCCATTACATGGAGCCTCTTTCTTCAGCTCTCTTCTTGTGTGAAAGGTTTGAATTCATGACATTCTTCATGAGCTGTTACCAAAACAAAGCTGCTGTGTGTTCCTAAAGCGCAGGGGAGAATACTGTGCTGAGGGTCTTGAAATGAGTGACATAATTACTCCCTTACATGACAATGAGCAGATCACGTCCCTGTGTGTAAGAGTACAAACAATGTCACCCCAAGGGTCATTTCTCCTTCTCCTACTGAAAAGGCTCAGATACTATTTTAAGTGAGGTCTGTAGAAAAATACTTTTCTTTTGTGTATCCTTTGCCAGCACACATTGAGCCTGATCCAGAAGGAAACCAAGTAGGAGAATGGGCTTCCTGTGACACTCTAGCCGTCCAAGTTTGGTCTTGCCAGCCTCATTTATGAAGTGAGGTTCTGGGAAACAGTTTGATGCAGGGAGGGAGGGGATCAAAAGATGATAAGCTGCTTCCCTGTGACACTTAGCTTCCAGAATACAGCACCGTCTCTCATTTGTTCCACAGCCTTTTCCTTTCCAGATCCTCAACATGTCGGTCTTACACCTCCTTTCCCCGAGTCCCTAAGGGGCCCCTCAGCAATCTCCTCCTTCTCAGAAAATTTGCTGTTTCAATAGTGGCCTCAGTTGCAGTCAAATGTACATAGTTGAATAGTCAATCCAAGACTAAAATTACAGATTCAAACCCAGCTGCACTTGAAAGACAAACTGTAAATCTTCTTTTCTGTCCCTCTTTCCTGTCCCCTCTGCAGAGGATCTGTCTGAGAAACCATCTTCCCTTCCTATGACTTGCTCTAACCCTTCCAGCCTGAGTCCTTCCCTATGTCTGTCACTGTGCCTACCTCTGCACTGTCCTCCAGTCCCGTTCCAGCCGCCTTCCTGCCACTCGCTGTTCATACGGAAGAGGTAACATCACACATCATCTGCCAGAATTCCCCAGTGCTTCAACATTTCAAGGAGGGTTTGCCCACACCAGGCCTTAAGGTCCGTCCCTGAAATCATCAGATTCGGAATTTAATCTGCTTCTCCCGTCACACACCAGCACCAAGCGGCGTCTTTACTCACGAGTTACTTTTACCCTCTCGGTCGTTATCTTACTAGAAAATAAAGAACAGGACGGGGGAGAGGAAAGAGGAGAGGAGGAAAATGGAGTTGCTGTTTCTTAGGTGTGATGACATTAAAAAAGCTGAATGCACGAATTTTCCTTGCCCGGGATCCCTTGGGGATCAGCAGAGAGCAGGCCCCATGGATGAAGTGCTTGGTGTGTAAGAGTGAGTGCGTTCAGACCCCCAGCGTCCACGTGAAATTGGACCCCAAGCTCCAGGTATGATCTTGGTGCAGGCGGAGAGGTAGCCCAGGCTGACCCTGGGGTCTCTCTGGCCAGCCAGTCCACCTGAAGTGGTAGATCCCGGTTTCCTGAGATACCCTGTCTCAAAAAATCAGGCAGAGAGCAACAGAACACGCCTGATGTCAGCCTGTGGCTCGTGCGTGCACACACGAGTGCGGCCCCCACTAATTAAATAAACATTTTCCTCAGCGTGGCTTCAGGGCCAGACCTCAGGCCGCGTCTTCTGTGGGGACGAGGCTGGGGCATGACCGGCCAGACCTCAGGCCGCGTCTTCTGTGGGGACGAGGTTGGAACATGACC
>NW_026590061.1:1299183-1319338 GCF_907164565.1 Psammomys obesus | reverse complement strand
CAGACCTCAGGCCGCGTCTTCTGTGGGGACGAGGTTGGAACATGACCGGCCAGACCTCAGGCCGTGTGTGTCTTCTATGGGGACGAGGCTGGGGCATGACCGGCCAGACCTCAGGCCGCATCTTCTGTGGGGACGAGGTTGGGGCATGACCGGCTCTGAGGCCAAAGGCCGTGTCTTCCGGAGCACCGCGCAGAAGTGAGCCTAAAACTTCGGGCAAGGGAGCGACTGGCCTCGGTGCTGGCCAGGAAGATGGTGTCAGCAAAGCACCTGGGTTGTGGGCAGAAAATGTCTCCGGTGGCGTGGGGAGCTGCTGCCCCCTCAGCATGGCTGGACTAAGAATGCAGGCTTCAGTCTTCCTCTTCTGATTTGATCCGTTCGATCAAATCAAAGCCACTCGTCACGTCGTCACAGCTCTTAAGACGTGGCCCAGCGACAGCAGAGGCCCCTGGGAGGGTAGTCTCAGCCCTGTGTGAGTGCCTCAGAAGACTGTCCCGTCTGGTGAGGTCACAGATCTGTGACAGTGGCTCCAGGTCACTGTACCGCCCGCTGACGTCACAGCCTTCCGAGCCGAGCACGCCCACATTGTACGCACAAGGGCAGTCCTGAGGATGCAGCTGGGGGTGGGCCTGGGGTTAGTAATAAAGGCTCTATTTCAAAAGATGGCTATCAAGCAAGCGTTACCATCCCTGCGCGCTCACACACACACACGAGTGCACACACACACACACACACACACACACACACGCTCTCGCGCAGAAAATGCCAACGTATAGGGACATACACACATGCAGATAAATGCACACATTTCTACATGCATGCACACTCAAACGTGCCCATGTGCACACATGCAGGAAAAACTCCACTTTCCACCTAAAAGTTGCACACTGGACTGGAGAACACATGACAGCTTGCTAGCTTTGCAGACAGACTCTTGGACCCCTAGGGCTGCAGGCACAGAATCCGCATGGAAGCCCAAAGGAACTGTCTGAGAAGAGCTAGCCCTCAGAAGGAGCAGCTGCAGGGCAGTGTGCGGATGTCTCTCTAAGGGAGAGGCATGTAAGGGAGAAAAACCATCGCCATTCTGAAAGTCAAAGATGGTGGTGTTCCCAGCCTCGGGGGTGCTCTGGCTGAGGCCCAGCAGGCCCTTTGAGGGCACTGTGTCCAGCACAGTCTCACCCACCTTGTGAGCTGTGGCTGCCGAGGCTATCCCAGATGAAGGCTTGCAGTTATGTGTGAGCTTATTCTGTTGGCCCTGCTGGCTCGGAGGCCGAGCACTGGCCCTGTGTCCAAAGAGAACAAGAACAGTTTGGGTGTGTGCCTGGGCCTGGGCTGTACTCCTCCCTCAGAAACTAGACAGCTCACAGCACCGAGGTTGGCTTTGGCCGACTGGCCCAGATAATGGCCCCAAGCTGCTATAGAGGTCACCATTCTGTCTGAGTGATGTCAATCTTGAATGTGACATGTCCTTCCCAAGCTCGTGTGTTTTAGCATTTGGTCTCCAAGTGGCAGTTGGAAACCAACTGGGGTAGTTGTGGAGCCTTTGGGCAACAAGCCTGATGGACAAAGGACCCTGGAAGACAGGCCTCTGTTTATAGTCTGCTTTGTTTCCTGTCCATCTCCGCTTCCCGAACCAGCAAGATGTGATGAGCCCAGCCACCCACACCTGCCACCATGGACTCCGCCCAGCCTTCCTGGCCACCATGGACTCTGCCTTCAAATCATGAGCCTGAAGAAATCCTCCCCCACCTACATCCCTTTTGTCATGAATTTTTGCCAAGGCAGTGAGAAAGGTAGCTGACCCGCTGGATGCCATAAGGAGAGGCCCTGTGACTTCAGAGAAGCCCTGGCTGGTCCTCTGGACATCTCTGCAGCACCCGTGTGTGCAGAGACCTATGGGCTTGCATGCTTGGCAGCCTCTCCCTCCGAGGTACCCTCTGAGGAGCTTCCTCGTAGCCACACTCCTCCTCACAGCCACACTCCTCTGAGGAAGGAGAGGGCCCCACATGACTGACATGCTGCTGTTTGTAAAGCAAGTGTGAGGTGTCTTCTTTGTCTCCTACGACCACACAGCTACTTACAGACCGCTGAAGAGCATGTTCAGGGAGAGTGTCCTCAGACCACACAGCCAAACCCACCTCACGGTACCCGGCCAGATGTGCTGCTTTCCTAAATAGGTGGACACACGTGTAATTTCATGTCTTCAAACATAAACGTTGCTCCCTAGTTGCTAATTAAAATAATAATGTACAATTTAGGGTAAAATGGAAATAAATGGCACTTGGTGTCTTTTTCACTAAATAGTTCTCAATTGCTGTTTAACCTAATGGTTCTATTTCCATAGAAACAAAACTCAGCACAGGCTCTCTGTAAAGTCAAACCAGCCTTCCAGAGATACAGACTGGAGCATCGCTTGGAAGCTGAGGCCATCTGCCAGCCTGCTTCCCAGGTGCCCTCAGCACCCCGCCTGGCTCTGCCCAGAAGTGTGCTCTCCTTTCTCTGTGACCAGTGGGGAGGGCCGGACTGGGGTGGCCTGGAGCCTCCTTTCTCAGAGCCTGGAGCACTCACAACCCACAAGAGGCTCTGATGACTGATGCCAGGAGAAGGCCCTTCTGAAACAGCCCAACAGTGAGAACGTCACCTTCGCCCACGAGTCAGGCAGCCGAGGCTCCCAGGGCGGCCTCGGGGCTCCATGCCATCCCTCCCCCAAGAGCCTGAGCACTCTGAGGGGTTCCTTGGCTGAGTCCTCCACCAGCTTCAGCAGATGTCTACAAACACCCCTTGCTTTCGCATCCCCATGGACCTACTCTTAACAAAAGGAGATGAACTGTTCCCCTCAGCACATTGCAGGCGCGCCCACCTCAGCCTACACAGGGGCTCTTCCACACGACGACAAAGCCTGTTTGTACGAAGACACTCCGCTGGCAGCGAATGCAGACATGGCAAATTAGAGGGAAATGTTTCTGTGTGTGATTTATGTGATTTCAACATAATTATTCGCTTGTAAAACACATGAGAGGAAGGAAAAGGCACAGGGGTATTTTCAAGATCAGAGGAGTGAAATCAGAGGCGGGATTGGATTGTCCAGCCTGAAGATGAAAGCGCTCTACTGCCTGGGTTCAAAGTCTGGCTTTGCCTCAGTGTGCTGGCAACTGAGCAAACTACTTATCAGTGCCTTGGTTTCCCCATCAGGTTCATAAAAGAACCTGCTTATTAGTGGTGTTGTGGAGGAAGGACAAGTTACGATGCACAGAAAACTCTAGAAAGACCTGGCACATGGCAGCACCATGTGAGTAATTACTGTTATTATGTGTGGGCAACCAGGAAGAACAAGGTGAGTTTCCCTCGGCCTCTGAGCTTTGCTTGATTCCACTATAATTCCACCGTGTGCTTGATTATATATAAATACATACAGGCGCGCGCGCGCGCGCACACACACACACACACACACACACACACACACATACACACAAAACCTGACATCTTTGCCCTTTAGGAGTTTGAAGCATTTTGCATTCCCTCCCAGGAGCTATTTGGTAATATTTAAAAGTACCCTTTCTGGAATATGGGGAAACTGAGAAGCTAATTGTGCTGCTAGCTTAATTGTGGGGAGAGGCCAAATGCTCCCCGTCTTTTTTGATGCCCATTCTTTCAACTAACACCATTTTGGATTTCAAGCTAGTTCAAAGCCCTGTTCGCTGTGGAAGTCGGATCATCTCACCTTTATCTTTTATTTTTGGTAGAGCCAATGCATGGTGAAAACTTCTGGAAATGTCTCAGGAGAGCGACAAAGAGCAGAGGGGAGTCATCCGACCACCAGCCAGAGCTACAGCCGTCCACGCACCAGAAGCCATCAGCATCCTCTCAGTCCTCCAACCACCTGCACGAGGCTGGCTGGGCCACGGAAAAGCCGGGCAGAGCATGCAGCCAGGGAAAGGCGCTCCTGGCAGAACACAGGTCACCTTCCAAGAAAGCTAACAGGTTGCCGGAATGTCCTTCTGGCTCTGGAAATCCTAAGCTGGCTGAGGAAGTGGAGGTGCCAGGCCCCTGTGGCTGCACACTCCTTTCCCTTCAGAGTTAGGACCCGAGTGGCCCACGCTGAGCAGCAGTCTTGGGAAGGATCACGATCCTCGCAGCCCCTCAGCACCACCAAGGCCGCGCCTTAGTGACTGGGATTGTTAAGGCTAGTGAGAACACACTTGTTTGGGGGTGACTAAACGACTGGTTGATTCTGAGACTTACTTCTGACCTAACAAAGACTGCATGAGGCGGAAGCAGGAACAGGAGCAGGAGGAAGCCAGAGCCCCGGCAGGGCCGACAGCGCCATGCCTGACAACTGGTCCAACTGGGGTTGGAGCCGAGGCTTCGACTGCTTCGTGAGGACCCGTTCTCGTGTAAACCATACCCAGAGTACCATAGTTTGGGCTTCAGGCCCATTGCAGTTGGTGGAGTGTTTGCCCTGGCACGTGTGAGATGTTCCCCCCGCATAAACCATGCACACAAACAGCCTCGGCGTTCGGGAAAGGCAAGGTCCTGTTCATCTGCACAGGAGTTCCAGGCCAGCCTGGGCTGCATGACAACCTGTGAGAGAGAGACAGAAACAGAGAAAGACAGAGAGACACAGAGAGAGAGAGAGACAGAAACAGACAGAGACAGAGAGATACAGAGACCCAGACAGGGACAGAGAGAGACAAAGACAGAGAGAACGACAGAGAGACAGCCAAGTCCCTAAGAGCACAGGCAAAGGGCTGCTCCGCGTTTAGACACTGCTTTGTCACTGCGCAGAGCCGCACCTGCCTTTCAAGCCACCTGGGCAAAGGTCGCCGTAGGAGCAGGTGTCTGTCCAGCCAGGCTAACTCCGGCGTCCTGGGTGGGCCGGGCCCCACAGCTTTGGACTTGAACACCTCCCGGTATTTTCAGCTGTTTGGGCTTCGAAAGTGTGTCTGGCCTGCCTTCTTGCACCCGCACTCAAAGCCCCATGTGTTCAAGGGAAATGCAATCCACATGTCTCTGACAAGCTTACGCTGGGCATCCGGGTTCTTCAGCCGTTCCTTCAATAGACCCTTTTAAGAGCGCCCCCCCCCCGAAACAGGAAGGCTTGTGTGTGCCAAAAGTTAAAACGAACTTGAACCTCAAAGGCAAACGAAAAGGGGATTTGGCATCGTCTCTGGAGCTCTGGAGTGCCCAGTGCACAGGGCTCCGAGGGTTCTCCTGGCAAGTCCTGCCACGCTCCTCACACTGAAGCGCTCTGGGCACACCCACCTCTCCACAAGGTGAACTGTGAAACACAAGCAGCGGGAGCCATGCTGGGTGCCCGGGAGGCCCTGGGTGCTGTGGTAGGACCTCAAAATCTGCAGCAGGGCCCAGCCAGGCCTCAGGATTGCTCTGCCAGTTACAGCCCCAGGACACCTGGGTCCTGTCTACTGACTTGATGTTCAACCCCTGCCGGGGGCGGGCTCGGGCCCTGCCGAAGCCTCATCCCCCTGCCCAGGGTCTCCAGCCCATTAGAGATGGTGAGTGGCCCGGGCTCTCTTGGCACAGCGGCCCCTCCGCCACATCTGTACTTTAAGAATCTCGTAAAACTCTTCCTGCTTTTCTTGACATGATTCTCTACTCATGGCAGGGAAGTGCTCTCCGCAGTGGTGTGAGGCCGGGCACACTAGCTGCTGCCCCCTCAGGCCCACCTTTGTCCACCTGAGCGCTCTTCCGGAGGCTGCTTCCACAGACACGCCCTGACACACACCCTCGTCGTTGAGCTGTGGGTAGCTCAGCTGCTCGCTGCCCGGGCTGACGGTGTCGACATGGGCACACCCGGGACGCCAGCTCAGGCGAGCAGAGGCCTACCCTACTGCCCAGCCTACCCTAAGCGGTGAGAGTTGGGCCAAGGGGAGGCACTCGACGTGAGGGATCTCACAGAAACAAGGAATCACACCCGAAGCTGGCCTTTGCATGAGTTCCTGCATGCTCGAGTGAGTGTGTCTGCGTGTGTCTGCATGTGTGTGCGTGTGTGTGTGTGTGTGTGCGTATGTGGCGCTCGTGTGCTTGTTTGAAGAGCAGAGACGTGAGGCCCGGACTGAGGAAACTGAGTGCTGGCCTTGAGGGCTCCCACACTGCTCCCCACCCGGCACCCTCCACAGCTGAAGGCCCAGGGTCCCACGTGGCCAGGGGTCTCTTCTGTCTTTAGGACACACTGGTGTGTGCCCCATGTGAGGGGAAGCTTCCGGGTCCTGTCCTCACGCTGTCCCACCTGTGACTCGGTACAATGAGTCAGTGCACGTGTGTGGTCAGCACCCGGCGCGTCTCTGTCCCTCAGCGTGAAGGCCTTCCTGCTCAATGCTGCTTTGTCCCACCAGGCCTGGGGGATGTTGACACCAGAGTTCACGCCAGTTCTTGTGCTTCAGGCTTTAGAACTGAACACACTGCAAAGACCTCTAGGGCCACAGGGTTCTGAGTCCTCCTCCTTTGGGGTGTGCTGTGTGACTCCATAGAGCATCACTCTCACCCACACAGCCAGGCGCCTGGGCAGTCCCCTCAGCCTGGGGCACCCTGGCTGGAGTCAGGGAAGGTGTGGGCTCCTGTGTCCTCCCCATACTCAGGCCCATGGCTGCCCAGGGGCAGGAAAGGCCAGCTGGCCCCTGAGACCCTGTGTTCCTTGGCTGCATTTAGGAAATCTGCCTGAGCAATCATTCAGGCCCTATCACCCTCCCCTGGGGAAGGATCAGCCGACCCAGCAGAGCACAGGGTCTGAGCAAATGGAGTGGGGAGGGCAAGGGGGGTGAGGGGTGAGGGAATGAGGGGGAAGGGGGGAGGGAGGGGGATAGAGCGGAGAGGGGAGAAAGGGAGGAAGGAGGGGGAGGAAAGGGAAGAGAGGGAGAAAGGAGTGAAGAGGAAGGGAGAAGTAATGGGGAGGGAGGGGGAGAAAGGAAGAGGAAGGGGGAGGGGGAGGCAGGGG
Source organism: Psammomys obesus (assembly GCF_907164565.1). Classification (NCBI taxonomy): domain Eukaryota; kingdom Metazoa; phylum Chordata; class Mammalia; order Rodentia; family Muridae; genus Psammomys; species Psammomys obesus. The sequence goes on along the minus strand of NW_026590061.1, from coordinate 1,312,389 downwards.
AAGGGAGGAAGAGTAAGAGAGTGGCAGGGAAAGGGAGGGGGAATGAGGGATGAAGAAGAGAGAGGGGGAGTGATGAGAAGAGAGGGAGAGAGAGGAGGAGTGAGGGAGGGAAGGGGGAGAGAGGGAGGGATGTGGGAGGGAGGGGAGGAGGAATGAAGAAGAGGGAGGGAGGTGAAGGGAGGGGAGTGAGAGGTTGAGGAAGGGAGGGGACAAGGGGGAGGGAGGGGTGTGGGGGAATGAGGGGAATGAGGGAGGGGGAAGGTGTGAGGTTGAAGGGGGGCAGGAGGAGAGGGGATGAGGGGCGGGGGCTCAGAGCATAGTTTGTCCCGGCTGCTTTCCGCTCCCCTGGGCTGGGGGCTGTGAAAGGGGAAAGAAGTGTCACATGCTGGCTCTGCCTGGCATGGAGTCTGCCAGCCTGGACCACCTATAAAGCAGACCTGCCTTGGAAGAAAACCCTGTGTGTGATAAACAGGCCTAGGAATCTGTGAGGCAAGCGTGCCCTCTAACGGAAGCAGGGAGTATGCCCAGGGCTGCCTTCCTATGCTGGCAGCAGCCTGGACCCTGCCTCACACCCTGAGCTCAGCTCACATCCACCTCCCTCTGCTTCTACACGGTGGACCGGAAGTGCTCTTGAGCCCACAGGCCTGGAGCTGGTGGCTGCCATCAGGTCCCTCCTTCTCAGCACTCCTGGCCCCGGCCTCCGCAGGCGGCATGACCTTGTGACTAAATGTAACCCAAAGAGCAGGCTCTCTAAGCCACTGCTCGTGCACAGCCCTTACTCCAACACCTGCTTACACTTTCACCCTGAGCTGTGGTTGAGAAACACGGGCTCTCGGGTCAGCTCCTCCCTGGTTTTGAGGTGAAGGGGCCATGCACTCTCAGCCCCATAGTCTCTGAGAAGGATCCGCCTTTTCCATCAGCCCCCCTGCTCCGCTCAGAGCTCCCTGAAGCCCCCTAGGAGGGTGCAAGGTCGCAGAGCATGCAGGTGGGCATAGGACCATCCTGCCCAGCCCTGTCGGCTGCACCTGCTGAGAGATCCCCGCTGAGGCTCTGACACACTGATGATCAGTGCAAACTGAGCCCAGGCTGCCTCTCAGTTTGCTGGGCAGTGCATGCCCCTGCCATCCACGAGAGAATTAGTCACCAATTCTCCGAGGGCAGAGACAGCACCTCAGATGCCGGCCTTGAGGGCCTTTCCACACTTGGCTGTGAGGGTGGCTCAGACAAGAAAGGGGATCCAGCGAGCGTTCCGTGCCCTCGTGTGCACCGTCAGCCCAAGGGTCCCAAGAGCTAGGGGACTGGTGTGGGGACCTGCTGTCACTGAAGCAAGACAGTTACTCTTCGCTGCCTCTGCCAGCCTGGAAACGCTGCCTGGCCTGTGGTGGAGGCCCAGCTCGAACTGGGCGACGGAGCCCAAACCAGGAGCCCGGACTCCGCGAGGCTGGGAAAATGTCTACAACACCAGTGGGAACACTGAGCTCAGTCCCAGCACTGCGTGAGAGAGAGAGAGAGAGAGAGAGAGAGAGAGAGAGAGAGAGAGAGAAAAGAACAGCCACGCTCGGTGGAGGGCGCCTGTAATCCTAGCAGGGTGGGACACAGAGGCGGGAAAATCCCGGGAACTGCTGGCAGTTAGTGTAGACAGTCAGTGAGCTTCAGGGTCAGTAAACAGACCCTGGCTCAAGAAGGCGGACAGTGACCTCTGGAATCAGCGTGCACACACACACACACACACACACACACACACACACACACACACACACATCTAGTAACGGAGCCTGCTCTCACGCTGTTGTCTTTCTTAGCCGTCTGGAGGCCATGGACTCCTTTGGCGTGGGCACAGAACTCTCCCTGTGCTGCCTGTCACTGCCCGCCTCTGCATTTACGCTGTAATGCCCCAGGAAGGGGTGCCTGGGGGCCACAGGAAGGAGGCACAGAGCACGGGGAAGCCCACATGTCTGTGGACCTACCCCTCCATCCTCTTCCTTGCGAGTGCTCCCTACTTGAGGACAGAAGGAGGATAAAAACCCAGCAAGTCCCCTCTAGAGCTGTCTCAGGGATCGGCCAGGAGTGAATCCGGCCTTTGCCTGGCTCCCGGGACGGAGTCCAAGGCAGGGAGCAGCAGGGTGGCTGACCCACGCAGCTGGCTCACTGCAGGTCAGGGTGCTGTGGGTCAGGTGCAAGGGGATTGAAGCAGCTCTGTGTGGGCTCTGGACATGCCCACAAGCATGGCGTGGGCGGTCTGGCCTCAGGGTCATACAAAGAACCGTGTGGCAAGAGCCTCGTATGACCTCTGCCCAAAACCGACTCAGTCTGCTCCAGCCAAGTGTTACTCATCCCTCCTTTTTGAGAGTGACATAGCCACTGACCAACTCCCCAAAGGCCTGGGGCCGATCAAACTTCAGGAGCCTAAAGCTAACCAACCAACCAACAAACAACAAAAACTGTTTAAGTAACACCCTGTGACTGTCTCTAAGCCGACCTTTGGAGCCCTCCAGTGCATTCCAGAAAACCAAGCGCCCCGCTCCAGCCCCTCAGCAACAGTTCAGTCACCCTCTCGGCCACTATCCCAGTCCTGCCACAGCAGCCAAGATGAACCGTCTCTAGGAGAAAAGGAGGCTGCTAGCACACGGCTGCTCACAGGAGCACAGCTTGCTCATCTGTAGCATCGTGTGCTAACGGCGGCTGGAAAGTAACTGGCCCTCCCAGCTCGAGCAAAGGGTCTGTCCCTCAGAGCTGTAACTGTGTTCTTATTTGCCACCATCCTTCTTGTTCTGTGACAGCTGTTCTGAGCTCCCTTTGTTTTAAATAAATTTTAACATCAGAATCTAGTGTGTCAAAGTTGAGCCTCCTTTGGAGTGAATTTTCAGGGAAGAGTGAGGGCCTCAGTGGCCGGGGCCTGAGGAAACCACCTTTCCTGGCTGCGCCCTACTCTCAGGCACCAGCATCACAGCGAGGGTTTCCTACAGGCCCTGTCTTTGGCAGTGGACCAACAGTTTGTGGATCCCGACATCCACAGCCGAGGTTTTCAATGGACAACACCGACCTCACAGAGCACATTGGAGATTACTCTAGCCCGTAATCTAGGTGTGCAAGGCAGACAGATGAGTGGGCGAACTGTGTAGAACGAAGGAAGGACTGTGTCTGTGTTATTTTATAATGCATGTTTAAAGGCAAACTCCTTATTTTCAGTTTGAAAAAGATAGTTCCAATTCCATTTGCATCTATGTAAAGACCATCGAAATATTGATTCCCATCCTGACTCTAGCCTGTCAGACACAAGACGATAAAATTTGCAACCCTTTTAAGCCAAACATTCTAGCGTAACAAGACACAAAGATACACTAATTTGATAAGAAGAAAAACAAAGCCTGGTTGCCCGTAATCAAGTCGTTATGTAAGAGGAGAAAGCTTTCTGGACACGCTGCAGTTTGTAAGAAGCAGTGGCCTGGGGTCTGTGCCCAGGTGTCTCAGGCAGGGCTCATCAGCATCGTGCGGCATGAGGCATGCACACGGGTGTGGGTGTGTATGTGTTCAGGGCCACGGCTGTAGTGAGGTCATCACAGCCAGATGCACCTTGGACTCTTTGTGTCTTATTTGGAGTTAATGTTTGGTTATTACACATTCGGAAGCCTCTTACTGTTGCCAAACGTCTACCAGCTGTCAGCAGAGCGTGCGATCCCTGCAGAAAGGGCAGCGGGCCTCTGAAACTGCCCAGGCTGCCGGGGCACTGCCTTCCTGGTGGCACTTTACGGTAGAGATGTCTGGGGTTTTACAACACCATGAAGTGAGAACTCTGAAAACTGCTACTGTCCTTGCCAAAGTCCACAAAAACCTGTAGAGTCTCCTTCCTTCCTTGCTTTCAACATTTTGCATGCGAAATGTTTATTTTCTACAACAGAACCATCTTCTTTTATTGTCACTTGATTTTCTAAGATAATGGGTTAGAAAGTCAAGGCAGTTTCTATTGCATCCGTAACCATCTGATTCTGAAACGTGATTTCTTTCTCCCTGTTTGCTCCCCATCTTGAACACGTCCCTTTTACTATTCATTACTCCATAATGTAAAATGCATGTCCATTCCCTAATCTGCAAGTCAAGTCAAAACAACAACAATAATAATGTCTTTTTCTAAAGTTAGTGGTAATATTTAATGCATAGTGCAAGCTGTTTGCTTTATTTTATGGTTCATCTTTCTTCAGCTATAAATATAGCTTATTCATTCAACAAAAACTTCTGAGGATTATTTTGAAGTCTTATAATAAACACTTATTTTAAACTTCGCCAATTCAAAAGACAGTAAGCAGGACATGGAATCCTGACAAATGAAGACGTTTGATAGGAATGGGATGATTTTCCCATGTGGGACATTAAATGCTGTGTAAGCTTGAGAAGGACTTTCATATGGAAAATATAGGGATGAGACAAGTTCTTTTTGACCCAAGCAGGGAAGTGATGATGAGGAAAGCTGCAGAGGGCAGACTAGTACAGACCAGCAGTGCCAGAGCAGGTGCTCCGCAGGAGTCGCAGGTTCAAACTCAGGCCGGGGTTGCCAGCAGTGGGGAAGCAATCCAAGGACAGACGCATGCTCGTTCCAGGGCCTCATGATTCTGAAGCTCCTGTGCCGATAGGACTAGAGTCTAGTCACAGATGCCTGCTGAGAATCATGAATTTCTTTCTGACATCCATTTCTTTGTATTGTGTCTAGAGCCAATAGGTATCATTGTTAATGTCTACAGAATGAAGTTTTGTCTTGATAGTATTGTTTTCTACTTCAGTCACTCTACTCAAACCAACTTTAAAATATTAATGACATATATTTGACAAATTACATTAATTGCAACTTTAAGTCAAGGAAAATGGAATGGACTTGTATAAAATTTGGTATCTCAGGAGAATTGGGTCGAATTTTTTTAAATTGTCAAGGGGAGGGAGAGATAGTAAGACCTGGAGGGGACAGGAGCTCCACAAGAAGAGCAACAGAACCAAAAAATCTGGGCCCAGGGGTCTTTTCTGAGACAGATACTCCAACCAAGGACCATTCATGGAGATCACTCAGAACCCCTGCACAGATGTAGCCCATGGCAGCTCAGTGTTCAAGTGGGTGCCCTAGTAAGGGGAACAGGGACTGTCTCTGACATGAGGGCCTGCTCTTTGATCACATCTGCCTGACAGCCATACCAGGCCACAGAGAAAGACAATGCAGCCAGTCCTGATGAGACCTGATAGGATAGGGTCAGATGGAAGGGGAGGAGGACCTCCCCATCAGTGGACTGGGGATGGGGCATGGGAGGAGAAGAGGGAGGGAGGGTGGGATTGGTAAGGGAGGAGGGAGGGGGCTACAGATAGGAAACAAAGTGAATAAACTGTAATTAATGTAAAAATTAATAATTAAAAAATGTCAAGGAGATGACAAACTGATTAGTGAGCTGAAGAAGTGAAATGAAAGGCTCCTGCAGAACACAGCAGGAGCTGTGAGATGTCAACTAGGTAGGCCTTTGATTACAGAACAGTGTCTTCTCCTCCCAACCACCCCCCCCCCCCCCCCCCCCCCCCCCGCACCACCACACCTAGAAGATGCCTGTGGCTGTCTCCATTTAAAGAGCAAAGTAAAACAGAAACCAGCTTTGTTTCACGATCCCACCAGAAATCACACTTGAGGTGTGGGTGGAGTCTGAAATGCTGCAGGTTCTGATCCATCCTGTCAACCTTTCTAAAGTTGTTCTGAGGCACACATACTGACAGGAGAGAGGTAATGTGCAGCCTCAGGCTGACGCCGAGACTTTGGCCAGTGGGAGTTGGGAAAGCGTCCAAGGCAGTGGTTCTCAACCTGTGGGTCACGAGCCCTTTGGGGGTGTCACATGACCTGTTCACAGGGTTGCATATCAGCTATCCCGAGTAACAGACATTTATGTTATAGTTCATAACAGTAGAAAAGCACAGTTCCAGCAACAAACTAAGTTCACGGTTGGGGTCCAAGCGTTCAGGGTCGCAGCATTAGGAAGATCGAGAGAGCCCCTGCCCTAAGGCTTGGGGCACCCTTGTCTGTCTCACATTTGAGCTGTGAAGCCAAGGCCTGGTGGTGCTTAGAGCCCTCATCGCTGGTCAGGCTCGTTCCCATAATGCTTCACGTCATCATCAAATACTTACCATATTTCATTTTTCATGTCTTCATCCAAAACATTGAAAGTTTTCCTTTCTCCTTACAAGCGTTGTTAGTAGAGGAGCAGAATCAAACACATAAACCCATCAGAAGAAGACTCTGAGAACACCTGTGTTATCTTTATTATCCTCGTTTTAAGAGGCAATATGGTGGCCCACACCAGTAGCCCAGCACTTGGGAGGTAGAGGTTCAGGAATTCAAAGCTAGCCTCAGCTACACAGTGATCTCAAGAACCAAAGAGACAACAGGAGACCCGTGAAACAACAAATCCCAGGAGAAAGGGTTCCCTCTTCTCATTAAATCATAATACAATCAAAGTGACACTGATGTTATCTTTATTGAAATTGTCCAGGTTGAAGGTTTTCTATGTAGAAATCTAACCTAGAGGCTGGGCAATGTGTGATGGCAGAAGGCTTGCCGTGCAAGTACAGGGACCTGAGTTTGCTTCCTGGAGCCCATGTGAAAAAGCTGTGTGTCACGGAAGGTGCTTGGTCCCGGCATCGGAGAACTGGGGATAGGCCAGCTAGCCCATAGTGAGGCCAGGGAGAGCCCAGAGACCCTGTTTCAAAGAAGTGAGTGTTAGTGCCCGAGGAACAACTCCTGAGGTTGACCTCCAGCTTCACACTTACTGGAGCACACGAGGCACATGATTGTGCACACACACACACACACACACATACACACACACACACACACACACACACACTAACCTGGCTTTCACTTTCTTACTTATGCAGAATCCAAGGTTACATTTACCTGCTGACCATAGCAATTTTTAAAAAGATAGAAGGGTGCAGAGCTCAGACATCATTGGCAGGGTGACCTGAGGGGACTGCCCTCTGATTGTCCAGTCTCCAGAGTGCTGCACAGCACAGGAGAACCCAGGAAGAGCCCAGGATTCTCTCTGAGAAAGACAGAGTTGAGGTTCCGGAAAAGAAGACACTCTGTATAAAACATTAGTTTCAAATTGATTCCTAAGTCCCCAAGGGTGTATAAAAGACCAGTTTGGCTAAAAAAAAAAAAAAAAAAAAAAAAAAAACTGATGGAAGGCTTGCAGTTATTAGATTCAAGGCTTATCTGAAGCTTTTAAAATCAAAACCTTATAGCACCATTGGCATAAAAATAAACAAGTCAGTGGAACAAAAACAGTTCAGGAAGGATAGTCATGCATATGGCCAGTTGAGTTAGAACAAACATTACGAAGTCACTCAATAGCTCTACAACAACCCTTCAGCAGTGAGCACAGAATATCAGATTGTTCGAGCAGAAAAAGTGGCAGAGTCCTTCCTCTGCTTGGTATACAAAAACTAGCTTGAAATATGTCAAAGACATGAATGTAAACACTAAAGGTAAAAGGAGAAGATTGTAGTCACTTGAGGTTAGGGAAATGTTTCTTAAATAGTCTGAAATCATAGGTAGAAGAACGCGTGAGTGGGTTCAAAGCTTTCACCCACCAGAGAACACTGCTCGGATTGTGCAAAGGGAGCCTGAGGGAAACTATTTTAGACCACGTGACCAGCTAATGAGTGTGTCTATAATATATCAAAACCACTCATAACTCAGTGAGGAGATAAATGACCCAAACTTAAATGAACAAGTCATTTGATCAAATATTTCACCAAAGATTTATGGTTGACAAACAAGTCCGGGAAGTTCAGCACGTTTTCTCGTCATGGAAACCGGGTGGAAGTCAGGCTGGGTCTGTCCCCCGTGCCAGTGCCACCGAAGGAGCAGCTCGGCCTGGCCATACAGTGTGACGACGGTGTGAGCGGCATCCTGTGCCCCTGCCAGCGCGGTCCATATGCACACAGGCCCACGTACAGGTGAAAACGTGGATAGGTACTCTACTCTAACTGTGCGATCTCCACCTGGAGATCTCGAAGGTGTGCACCTCTCGAGAGCATAAATAATCACGATTGCAACGTTCCAGCCACAGAACTGAGTGAGCACTCGTGTGTGGCCGCAGGCAGGTGACTGAAGTCCGAGCTCCTGACACGGGTTGGGAAGCAGTGGGGAGCAGGCTGTGGCAAGGACAGAGGCAGCTTCGTGACAGGCGTGCTCACTGTCTCGCTTGAGTGCTCACTCCAGTGATAGGCGCACAGGCAAGGTTGGACTGAACCGTCTGATGTGGGTGGTCAATTTTAATCAAGGACACCTAAACACAGCTCGGGGGAGACCGAAGAGCCCCCAAGCCTGGCATGTGGGAGTTGCTCAGGCCTACTGCCATTTCACACTCGCCCTTTTTTGTGGTTCTCAGTGTGCACGTCCCTCACAAGCGCTGGGTGGCCACCACGTCCACTGACACCTTTCAGTCATGATGTACCTGTGACCTCGCCTTCTGACTCTTGAATTTTTGGATTCCCCACATTCACCTTTTCCTGGACTGAGTCCATATCCTTCTTGGACTACATATTTATTGAGCTCTAGAACTAGGCTTTTGTTCTGTGTCTTCCACAGCATCTAAGAAAATGTTTTGCGTAATGGAAGAGGTCCTCCAGGTGAAAGCTATGACTGTTACACACAGAATTGTTTCCAAAACGGCCGGCCTCACTCCTCTATTCAGTTGCCTTATCAAAGTGGCTGGTGCCTGGTGTGGCGACACCAAGGCCTACGGGCATTCCACTGGGCAAAGGAAATCAGGCACAAGTGTACAGTTGTCAAGGGTCATGAAGAGGCAAGATTAGCCCGTGGTGAAAGAGGTCAGGGTGGCAGCTACAGTTCTGGGTGATTTGGGTGTGGTAATGTGCCAGGCCCAGGCTGCTAACATCACCTGTGTGTGATTAAGCTGAGGTATTCTTTTCTTCTTAGAGCTTGTGTAGTTGCCCAGATGAGAACTGCACAATGCAATCAGCTCTATCTTAAATTCCCTCAATCCTCTGTCCCCCGCTGACCTTGGAAATTTTATTGAAGAGAGTGGATTGTCCTGAATTTCGCTAATTACATTTCCCTGGTGCGTGCGAGCGACATGTTCTTCTCTGGCCTGTGTGACCCAACAAGGCTCAATCTTGGGGGGAAGCACAGAAGGTGCGTTCTCTGCCAGGAGTTACATAGTGCGTGTGCTCGGGGAAGCACAGAAGGTGTGTTCTCTGCCAGGAGTTACATCGTGTGTGTGTGTGCTCGGGGAAAGCCAGAGGTCAAGGTCAAGCATCTTCCTCAATCACTCTTCACCTTGGTTTTCTGAGACAGGGTCTGTCACCGAGTCAGGAGCACATCAGTTCGGCTAGACTAGGTAGGGACCTTTAGGAAGTGAAGTCTAGAGGTAGAGGGATGGGTCATCACGTAAGTCTGACAACCTGATTTGGTCCTCAGTGTGTGCAAAGCCAGAGTTGTATCACAGCAGCTGTAACCCTATCACCTTTCTGTAGGGAGGTGGGAGATGGTGAAGGGAGATTCCGCCGAAGCTCAAGGGACAGCTAGGTGTGAACAGGAAAGAACAAGAGTGATGACCTTGCCTCAAAGGGGAAGCTGAGAAACAGCACCCAAGGTTGTCCTCTGATCCCCATACACATACTTGCATGCCCGCTCACCCATATACACGAAGATACCACTGGGGGGGAGGGGGAAGGAGAAAAAGGAAGAGGAGGAAGTCGGGGAGAAGGATGGGGAGGAAGAGGGGGAGGACAGGGAGGGGAGGAGAAGAATGAAGAAGAGGAGAAAGAGGAGGAGTAGGAGTGGGAGGAAGAGGGGAGGAAGAGCGGAGGCCTGGTGAGTGTGCTGGATGAAATGACCTCTGAGGAGATGCTGCGGCTCCTGTGGGGCCGCAGTTAGCTGCTACAGGACGATGGTTATAAAGAGCGAGTCTGGCCCCTCCTGCACTCTGGCTTCTCAGTTTGCAGTGTGGTTGTCTGCCATTGTGAGTGTCCTGATACAGTCTAGTTGGTGTTACTGCCACACGTTTGAATCTCCAAAGCGCTGGCTTGAACAACCCTCTTTATGTTGCCCAGCCTTGGGTAGTTGGTTCTAGCAATATAAAACATTAATTCAACCTGGAAGAGAGAAATTTCCCTAAAAGATACAAGACAATTACCATAAAAAGGATTGTGTGTGTGTGTGTGTGTGTGTGTGTGTGTGTGTGTTGTACAACTGCCCATCCTGCCCCCCAGCCTATCAGCCAGGAGCTTACAAGTGGCACTTTAAGCCCAAAGAGAAAGCGTAACAGCCGAGTAAAGGGTTAAGTTTTATAAAACTTGGAACAAATATCCAACTCCTTTATTTTAATTTCCTGGTACAAGTTCATTCTTCTGTGTATTAGCATACGAGTACGTGTGACACTCACGAACAATGGTGAGGACAGGAGTGAAAGCAGGCAACACCACAAATGAGGCCTGTGTCCCAAACACACAGACGAGTGTGAAGGACAGACGACCGACCAGTGGATAAGGAGTTCTGTGATACGATGTCGAAGCAAAAGGAGTTTGATTGAAAAATAAGGCCGGGCAAGCCGATGAGAGTGTGAAGCACAGCTGCGCTCGAAGGACGAGGAAACGGTGCCACCAACACGAGCAGGTAAGCAGAGAGGGGGACAATGAGTGAGACACGAGGGTGTAAGAGGAAGGATCGGGGAAAGACCCTGACGTGAGAAGACACATTGGCAAGTCTTGAAAGAGCAAGAAGAGACGGTGAAGTGCAGTGTACGAAGCAGGTCGGGAATGGAGAACCCACGCTGTGTCTGCACACCAGCCTCTCCTGGAAGGGCCACGAGTGGGAAGTCCCCGACACGCAGGTGTTCCACCAACGGTCAGCGTTCCCCGCCGCGGGTCTGCTGTGCACCGAGTCGTCCCAGGACACGCACCAGCCTGGCTCACTTTGCCCGTGTAAACCTCTCAGTCGGAAGGCAGCTGTGGCTTTCACGTGAGCCCCGCCCACATCCAGGGTCTCAGGGCCCTTTGTTCACCAGGGCTTGCAGAGTGACCACAGCCCACAAAGGTTCTATGAGCTACCTCTTCACTCTAGTACATCCAAGTGGTTTTTCCTCCTCTTTTCTCGCTAAAGGAGCCGTGTGGGTGTCTGGGCATCTGAGTCAAAGCTTCCAACCAGAATATAAATAAAATCCTGCTCTCAGTCAAAAGCAGCCAGTGTCAGCTGGTGTAAACCAGACCACGCTTTGTACCTAAAACCTTGAAAGCCATTGAAATGGATTCTCACTCCGAGTTTCCAAAAACATCAGAACAAATGGCCAAGTTGGCTTAATCCCTAATTCCTACATATGCATTCTGTTTGTTGCGCATGAGCAGGGTGCTCAAGCAAATCGGTTCAACAACGTGATTCGCCTGAGTTCGTATACACTGCTATTTTATGTGTGTAGGTGTTTGCCTGGCTCCTAATGGCCAGAGGACCGTGTCAGATTCCCTGGAACTGAAGATAGTTGGGAGCCAGCATGGGTGCCGGGAATTGAACCCAGGACCTCTGAAAGAGTAGCCAGTGCTCTTCACCGCTGAGCCATCTGCCCAGCCTTTTGCCTAAGATGTTTCTATGGTGTGGTTTCAACCTTAGCCACACAGACTTCTAAAGCGGAGAGGATCACAGGCCATCGTGACCTCAGATGACTGCTGCTGTTTTTTCACAGTTGATGGGATTTTCTTTGAGCAATAGTCTTATTCTAAGAATAAAAACTGAACATGCCGCAGGGCCCAGGGCAGAGGGAGATCTGCTCAAATGTGCAACTCAGCAAGGTGTACGCCTTTCCAGATGATGAGGAGTGTCCGGCTGGGGCTAGCCTGCCTGTCTGCAGCCTTGGTCAGGGGCAAGAGTGTCTTCTCTCGAGGCTGCTGTATTAGGCACAGCGTTCGTGTAAGAGCAATTTCAGAAACAATGGAAAATGGACAGTACTGCAGAAGTGCAGATAGGAAACCGCAGCTCCGAGCTGCAGCCAGGAGCCCTCTCTGACCTCATTCCCGATTTGTCAGCTGCACTAAGGGAGAAATGTGTTTACATTTAAAGATACTCACAAAGGACTAAAGGGTCTAGTCCTTCCCATGCTCCTTCAAAATTCACAATTAAAGTGTGAAGCTCATTTCTATGAGTTAGTGAGATCTAATCACAGGAAAATTGTTGCTAATTTCGGATTAGTTTTATTTCCATGATGAAGCATCTGTCTCATAAAAAATGACTAGAATTCTTCCCATTTAAACAGAGAGAAATAACCAACTCATTTCCTGATCAGCACTGATGAGCAGTGTCCAGCGGCCTCTGCCGCGGAGCTCTCCAGCACTCTCATTTGCAGCTGGCCCTGGTCCACCTGACAGTGTCCTCCAGCTCCACAACTCTCCGGCCTGGGGCTGTGTCCTGTGGGGTCGCCTCCCTCCCCTGGTGTTTGTCCTGGAGTGCAGCGGAGCAAAAGCGGAGACTTCATGTTCTTTCACCTAATTTGTTTTTTCATTTCCTTCCACCCAAATTCAAAAGAGGACAGGAATATTTTGAAACATATTTTTTAAAAAGGAAAATAATCTGACCTTAAATAGCTCTTTAGGAAGGCTGCCTTTCTTTTTTTTTTTTTTTTTTTTTTTTTGTAGAGGTGTGTGTGTGTGTGTGTTGTTTTTACTGGCAGTACCAAGTTTTTGGAGTAGAGAAACATGAGTTCATCGAGTGAGGCGATGGCAGTCCCCAGTCAGACAGGGCCAGTATGTGCTGATAACAGCCGCTGCAGTCCATCAGCTCAAGATAACAGCCACTTCCGCTTGGTCCAGGGTAACAGACGCAGCTTCTCCCTGCCCTGAGGCCCACACTAGCAGAGTGCCATGCTCCTCTGGGGGCCAGGCTTGGCCCTTGCCTTGCCCGTGGACAATGAGCTTTAGAAACAGAAGGTTCGCTTATTCTGTGTGCATGGACATAGGTGTGGAGGACGAGCTGCAGCAGGCGGCTCTCTCCTTCCACCGTGCGGGTCCCAGGGACCACACCCGGTTGTTGGCTTGGCGCCTTAGTGGCTGAGCCTCTCACAGGCCTGGCAGCGAGCTTTTAGTTTTCTCAGATTGGCCTTGCTCTCTGGCTTCCGATGCTTACGTGTGTGTGTGTGTGTGTGTGTGTGTGTGTGTGTGTGTGTGTGTGTG
>NW_026590061.1:1284969-1299173 GCF_907164565.1 Psammomys obesus | reverse complement strand
TGTGTGTGTGTGTGTGTGTGTGTGTGTGTGTGTGTGTGTGTGTGTGTATGTGTGTGTGTCCGGCCTAAGCACCCATCTGTGCTCATTTGCAGTAATACACTGGCTTTGAATATGATCAGCCTTGACTTAGGGAGCACTCTCACCTCTCCTCCACTCCCAGCCTTTCCTATCTCTATTCCCCACACTTTTCTGATCATGTCGTTAGGCCTGGCCTCGTCACTTTACCCTGCCCAGATCGTAATCATGAGCAGGCAGCTTCCTTACCTCTGCAGGTCACCAGTAAATCCTCAGAAATTAGCGCAGGCACAGGCGATGCAGATGGACAATAATGACTGAATGAGGGAACAAGTCAGTGGGTGTGGCCTGCACAGTCGCTGGAGCCTTCAAGTGCGTGTCCACAGCCACACCTTTAACAGTGAAACATACAAATGAGCGTCACAAGTTCGGCAAGGTAACGGAATCACCCCAGACTTTATCAGATGAGGGGTATGTGCCAGTCATTGGCACATGTTCTGTAACCCTTATCCTCACAGGAGCACTGTAAAGAGGGGCTGTTCTCATGTGCTTCGCAAAGGCATACACGGGGGCCGAGGGAGGCCAGCAAGGCCTCCGTGTCTGGGAAGCAGGTAAAGGGATCTTGACTTGTGGCATTTGTACTCATGGATCTGTGAATTAGCATTTCCTCAGTCAGCTGTTCATCCTGAGAGATGCACTGGCTCTGCACAGGTCTCCAACCTGCCCCTTCTGGAGAGAACTTGTGGCCTCCAGGAACAGAGGAGGGCAAGCATTTCTCGAAGGTTTTCACACCTCAGTGCACATGTGCAAGACGGAGGAAGTAGACAGAAGAAGAGGAAGAGGAAGAGGAAGAGGAGGAGGAAGAAGAGGAAGAGGAGCAGAAAGAGGAGGAAGAAGAGGAGAAGGAAGAAGAGGCGGAGAACAACAGCAGCAGCAACAAGCATTCTGTCTAAAGGAGCCTGTGGCATTTCAACCTTCAGAAAATGGAAACCAAGCGAGCCTTATCAGATGTTTATGCCAACCTGGGCTGATCTTTGTTGCTTGAGACAGGGCGTCCAGCTCTCTGTGTAGTCAAGCAGGATCTTGAATTTCCAGTCCTCCTGAGTCCTTCAATCAAAGGCATGCATGCCCCCTTCCCCAATTTATGAAGGGCTGGGAATTGAACCCAAGACTTCATGCTTGCTTTGTTAGTACTCTGCCAGCTGAGCTACACCCGCAGCCCCCGGATGAGTTTTATAAAGCTATAAGGAAGGGAGCCATACAAGACTGAGCATGGCGGCCTTGGGGGAATAGTACTCAGCCCAGCACAGGCAGAGCCTGGGCTGCTTGGCGTGTTTGTAGAAGCAATGGAGCAGAGAAGCTTATTACAGTACTGAACGTCTTGTTAAGAATGTTCAGTATTACCTGTAGTAATAATTAGGAGAATCAAACACTGAACCTCACCTGTTTCTATCTTTATGAATTTGGGTAAGTCACCTAACCTCTCTTAATTTCTCTTAAATTAGGTCCAAAAATAGTATCCACTACACAAGATATATAGGTTTAAAATAGACATATATATAAATGGTGATAGATGATAGATAGATGACAGATGATAGATAGATAAATAGATAGATGATAGATGATAGATAGATAGATAGATAGATAGATAGATAGATAGATAGATGGATGGTAGGTGATAGGTTGATGATTGATACAGATAGAAGATAGATAGATAGATAGATAGATGATAGATAATGGATGATAGATAGATAGATAGATAGATAGATAGATAGATAGATAGATGGATAGATAGGTGATGGATAGACAATAGACAGATGATGGATGATAGATGGATAGATAGATAGATGGATAGATAGATAGATAGATAGATAGATAGATAGATAGGTGATGGATGATAGATAGATGGATAGATAGATAGATAGATAGATAGATAGATAGATAGATAGATGATGGATAGATAGATAGATGATATATAATGTATGATAGATGATAGATAGATAGATAGATAGATAGATAGATAGATAGATAGATAGATGGATAGATAGGTGATGGATAGACAATAGACAGATGATGGATGATAGATGGACAGATAGATAGATAGATGATGGATAGATAGATGATAGATAGATAGATAGATAGATAGATAGATAGATAGATAGATAGATGGGTGATAGACAGACAATAGACAGATGATGATGGATGGCAGATAGACAGCTCTTGGTGCTGACACACATGTACACTGTTCATGCTAGGGCACTGTGTGACACACAGCATGCCCTATACACAAGTTTTTTGTCCTAATTCTTTCTCATGAAACCTCACATGGAATCCACATGTGGGGAACCAATGTCAGAAGCATCTCCGCTTTGCCCTTTCCCCAGTGTCTTCACACCCATGCTGCAACCTGCAATCTCAGAAGTTGAAATCCCTGTGGAAGGGGTGGGGCTCCTCCAGCCTGGCCTTTCCTTTGAGGTCCAGACTCCAGACGTAAGCAGGTGCTGGCCTGTGCAGTCAGGGTCCGTCCCGTGGGCACACATGAACTAAGGGCTAACATCCCTAACCCCATCCCCAAGCAGCGTTGCCAACCAAACCCCTTCTCTCCGACGCCTGAGTAGCAACTGCACTTCTCTCGTTAGCATGAAGCTAACCTCTGAATACCTCCTGGCTCTCACTTTACATTTATTCTGACCTGCTTATAAATCCTCCCGCTTTATTCCACGGCAGCACAAAATTCCATCCAACGTGGTTATTTTCAGACTCGTGAACACTTGAGTCCATTCTTCCTCCCCCACTGTTCGGTGCTCTGTACTTGATATTCCTTCTCTGTTTCAGCCACTGCAGTCAGTGTTCTGCTGTTTGCAGCAGAATCATCACTACCATCTGGCAATCTATGGCCTTTGCTTCCTGCCAACTCTTATGGCCACGAACTCTCCAGTTGTTTTGATGTACAATTTAAGAGTTTGTTGAACAAACGCTGAGAGGAAGCCAGAAGCCACTTGATGAGGGAATGAAAGCAGACGTGACATATAGTTTAAGCAAGAGTATCCTGATCAGATTTGCATTTTAAATGGGCCTTTATAGCCGGGTTTGGTGGCAAGCGCTTTAATCCCAGCACTCAGGGAGGCAGAGGCAGGCCTCTGAGTTCAAGGCCAGCCTGGTCTACAGAGCAAGTCCAGGACAGCCAGGGCTTCACAAAGAAACCCTGTCTTGAAAAACCAAAACAAAAGAAATAGTAATAATAAACTAAAAGGGTCTTTATGTCACTCCTGTGCAGAAGAACTTAATCCTTGTTTTACAAAAGAGCAATCCTACCATCTAAGAATTTGAGTAAACAATAGTTTCTAAGGAAGGGGAAGCCTTAATCCCGATTTTCTAAGACTGAATGTCAATTTGTTCTTAAACATTTTATTCGCAAAACACAAAACTGCCTGCCATGTGCTTTCACAGGCTCTGCAAACATAGAACCAATGCCCACGTCATCTACCAGCTTAGACACAGCCTGTGTGCTGTGGCACCTCTGATCTGACCTGAGGAAGCGTCCGTCCCCCTCTCTGCGGGCTTGCCTTTCGCCTTCCACTCTTCCCTGGTTCGAAGGGTGAGGTTGATGAGGCAGAGAGCTGGCCGTTGGCTCTGTTTGGAAATTACCCACGCGTTGGTTTCGGAGAAGCCTGGCCGTTCTTGTGGTGGCTAAGCTGGGTTGGAGGACAAGTAGGAAATTGACCAATACTCCCTCTTGACGTCCTTTGCAGCTCATGAGCAATGGCCCTAAGGGTTCCCTTACACGCTGCATCACAAGTTTCCAGAAGAGAAACCGAGCCAGTGAAGCTGAGACTCTCACCCAGAGGGAGTGCGCACACAAGCCGCTCCCTGGCCTCACGAGCACCAAGAGAAAGGAAGAAGAACACAATTGTGCATTCTCGGGGGTTTAAGCATTTTTACACGGAGTCATCTCTAAGGCCATTGTGTTAACCCCGAGGATAATAAGGACAGCGTGGGCTAAAGGGTTATTTTGACTAATCGAAAGATGATCTCCACTATAAATAGCCCTGGCCTCAGAACAGATGCATAAGAAATTCAGCAATGGAAAATCATGATTAATAGCACTGAACACTCAAGTAGCATTTAGCTTTCTCAGACCACATTCATCTTAACCTTGTAAGAACCCTGTGGTCGAATGGATGGCGGAGACCCAGGTGACAGGCAAGGGAACCAGTGCTAATAACTAATAAGACTAATAACTCATCTGAAGTACTGGTGGACGTGCAGGGTTAGAACCCATGTCTCTAGCCCTCCAGCCCACAGGCTTCTCTTCAAACTGTGCTCGTGAGGCAGGAGAGCGGGCTCCAGTCAGTAGACGTGTGTCCAGCATGCAGGAAGTCCTGGGTTCTGATCCCCAGCCCTGCCTAAACTAGGAAGGGCTAAAACTAAACTAAACTAGCCTCCACTAAACTAGGCTAAATGAGGCAGGGTTAAAACTAAACTAGCCTAAACTAAGCTAAAGTGAAGTCCCTGTCCTCCCAACACTCAGGGAGGGGCAGCCAGAGGACCCTGCCACAGAGAGGGCGGGAGGGTGACAATGCTGTGAACTCAGCCCTAGGGGACCACCGAGTGAATCCACTTCTGTGGTGTTCAGAAAACTACTGGCACCACCAAAGCGGACGTCGTGAGAGTCCAGGACGTGAACACGAAGAGTGCACTCCCGCCTCTCGGTCTGTTCAGCCAAACGCCTGAACCTTCAGCCTGCGTCTCTCACACATGGAGGACTTACTTGTGTCTGTCCACTCAGTGTTGGGTTCCACGGGCCTGAGCCGTCCAGTTCACAGCGAGCCCCTCACACTCAGCTGATGCAACCTGCTCGGTGCCCCGTGGCACTTGAATTTCTGTGGCACCCAGTAGGTCAGCAGCAGCTGCTTCTCAGATGAAGTGTTTTGAGCTGCGCAGAGCATGGCCCTCCCTGTACCCCTGGAGACAGAATCTGCAAGTCTCTCCTTGGGGCTTGGCAAAGACGTCACACATGTACATAGATGTGAGACTTCAACCTCTGCCTACAGCTACACAGGAAAATGCGGGAAAACTCATCATCTGAAACTGTTTTGCCTTCTTTTCAGCTAGAATGTATTCTAAAATCGAGCACCCTGACCATCAAGCAAACGCACTCATTTCCAAGCAGTGGCGGCCCTGTGGCATGCTTGGCTTCACTCACCCCATTAAAAGGGGATGAGGCCTGACAGACGCCAGCCTCCCTCGGCCGCTAGGTCATAGGTCCCTCGCCGCCACGTGGGCAAGTTCAGTCCTGTGGGGTAGGAAGTTCCTCAGCTGTTTCTTTACAGCTGTGAATCTGACAGGTTGAAGGCTTGTCCCTGAGGCGTGTTGTAGGTGTTGGACTAACTCTGCCACATCTGAGCCAGAGAAAACAATGAGGACTAGGCCTGAGGGACACCGGAAGGTCCAGCACTGCTGAGCAGGGGACAGGAGTGCTGGCCTCAGCTCCCCAGAAACTCCTTCCACTGTCAATGAAGTAGCTCACGTTCCTAGCTGAATTTCTCCCAGTTCCAGTGTGCCAGTGTGGATTGTGGGAGTTTCTTTTATAAGTAAAGACAACTCTTCCGGGGGACCTGGGGTTCATTCCCACCACCCACAGTGGTCTCTAATTCCAGCCCGGGGGATCAAGCCTGGCCTCAGAATATACATGCCACACAGACATACACAAAGGCCAAAGGCCAATACACAAAATAACACAATTTTTAAATATTAGATCTGCTACAGTTCTTTTGATAGAAACACTACTGGCTAAACAAAACGTAAAAAAAAAATTGATCTTGGTTGTTTTATGATTACGTTTTCTTAAATTTTGCCAAACTAAGCAACTAACAATGCTTTTCCACTTTGATACCAATCTACATATTTATTTTAATCCATTTACTGTTCCCTGAGATCCAAACTTGCCATCTCTGAACAGGAGCAGCAAGTTTTCTCCCCACACAGATTGTGGAAGACTTGGGCACCTAAGAGACACGATGACTCGTGGTCATTTCAAACAGGAAAAGTTTGTTCTGATTACTTCTCTCGTCTTCTTTGTTTCCCTCAGTGCAGCTCAGCCTCCGCTGTGTCAGGGCCCAGGCTCCTTTCCCAGCAGCGACACCACAGACGCAGCAGAGCTCACTCTGCGCAGAGATCTCTCGCAGGAGTTGCTCATGGGCGTGCACCCCAGCATGTTGCATGGGGCTCGTGGGTGATGGTGGCTGCAACCTGCGCAGTCGTAAGTCTAAACACAGTCAAGGCCTGTTACACTTTTAAACAAGCCTAAATGGTCATGTTCAACTTTCAGACCACAGGTCAAAACACAGTTGTCTCAGTTGCTCCTGTCTGTAGCTTTGGTCAAGGGCCGGTATGACGCCTCGGTGCCACCATGGATGAGCGTGCAGGCAGGGAGCCCGTTCAGCTGGGCTTCACCGCCCTGCACGCCGGAGGCAAGGACATTTCCGTAAGGAAACAGAACTGCTCCTGTGACTTTTGAGGACACAGTCTGGGTTTCAAATACCAAATTCTGTTTGCCCACCGGGACACCTGAGAGTGCTGGGGTTCTACCGGTGGGGCCAGCTGTCAGCCAGAGTTTCGGCGTTTTGGATCCTCTGCCCCTCAAATACAGTGCTCACTCGTTGCTGACATCTTGGAGCCAGGGAACAGGTAAGGAGCCTACACAGAGGGCCTCTGAAAGACTCTACCCAGCAGGATACTGAAGCAGATGCTGAGACTCAGAGCCAAACTTTGGGCAGAGTGCAGGGAATCTTAGGAAAGAAGGGGAGATAGAAAGACCTGGAGGGAACAGGAGCTCTATAAAGGGATCAACAGAACCAAAAAACCTGGGCCCAGGAGTCTTTTCTGAAACTGATACTCCAAACAAGGACCATGCATGGAGATAACCTAGAACCCCTGCTCAGATGTAGCCCATGGCAGCTCAGTGTCCAAGTGTGTTCCCTAATAAGGGGAACAGAGACTATCTCTGGCATGAACTCAGTGGCTGGCTCTTTGATCACCTACCCCTGAAGGGGAGCAGGCTTGCCAGGCCACAGAGGAAAACAATGCTGACAGTCCTGATAAGACTTGATAGGCTAAGGTCAGATAGAAGGGGAGGAGGACCTTATCAGTGGACTAGGGGAGGGGCATGGGAGGAGAATAGGAAGGGAGGGAGGACAAGATTGGGAGGAAACAAGGGAGGGGGCTACAGCCAGGATACAAAGTAAATAAATCGTAATAAATAATAAATAAATAAAAATTAAACAAAAAATACTTAATTCTCTTTTTGCTAGAAAGCAGCCATGGACAATTCTTAAATAATGCTGTCTATGTTCAATACAATTTTAACCACAAAATTAAGCAGTCACTCATGGATGGCCCACAGTTTACAGCAAACCAGTTCCTTCTATAGATTATTGTGTATGTATCTGAGCCTCCTCCAAGCTCAGTGATTGAAGCAGTAAGCCAGCACCTGGAACTTGCTGCCTCTGCACAGCACAGCAACGAGGGTTTCTGCTCCTAACTGGTGAGAGAACAAATTCTAAGAACCAGTTCTTACTGGCTTCTGGGAACCAGAGCTCTGGCAATTTGGTTTGCATCCCCTAAAAACAGACAGAAATGAAGATGGATATAAAATTATGGATATTGTCCCAAGACAAAAGAGTAAAAGAATGAGAAGAAGCGGAGGATGGGGTAAGAGAAGAAAACATAAGCCTCATCCAGGCTGGTTTTGTCCCTGTGTATGGACAGGCACTAACCACTCTGAAATTTCAGAGTTTCTTCAGAGACCGAGTAAGACTGTGAAGGCCCCAGAGGAGTTTAGAAACCTCTGAGGGAAGCGTGGATGAAGCGACATGTGGTATATTTTTAAAGCGGGATGCTATTATTCATTACTCGGTAATTCTCCAGTTGGTGGAGTTATCAGCCTCACTGTGGCTGGATCCGAACAGGGGCCAACAGTAGTTGCTCAGTGTGCAAGAGACATAATTAAAGGAGCAAAGGATGCAGAAAGAAGATGTATTCTATGTCTGAAATATGGCTCAGCAGTTAACAGAATATACTGTTCTTGCAAAGACCCAGGTTCAGTTCCCAGCACCCATATCAGGCAGCTCACTACTGCCTACACTTGGCGCCCTCTTCTGGCCTCCAAGGCATCTGCACTCACACAGTGAATCCATGCATGTACATGTGAATAGAAAACACGGGTATTGGGGAGGAGGCTGGCTCTATGGTCAGAGCACTTACTGCTTTTGCACAGGAAGTGGACTCAATTTTCAGCACTCACGTGGCAGCTCACAAACAACATCTGTGATTCCAGTCCAGAGCATCCGATGCCTTCTTCTGGCACGCACGCAGGCAAAACACCGGTGCTCATACATTTTCAAAGAAATAAAATGCATTACCAGTGTGAGAGCGCTGCTCAAGTGTGCACAAGCCTCAGGCTGCTGAGCAGAACAACAGGACAGCCCCACAAACAACGAGCATTCGGCAAAAAACAAAGAAGCACTGCACGCTGAGGGGTCCAGCGGAGAAAGCGGAGACCCCTGTTGGCCTGTGCTTTCTAGGTCACAATTGCCTTCCAAAGTGTGGTCCGAAGTTTGAGTCATTTGAGCCCAAACAAATCCTAAAAGAGTCCATCTCTGCATTAGGAGACTTAGAGGCAGGTCGGCTGGCTGCATGCAAGCCTGCCCTGCTGCAGAGGGACCCGGACCCTGAGCCACACCACCCTGACCCATGTAAGCTGGCCGTGAGGTAGTGTGGTAGCCTCGCTTCTACTCCTCCACTCAGCTGGCGAATTTCTGCTTAGAAAAGCGCACGCTCCTCATTTGAGTCCTACTCTCTCGAAGCTTCAGCACAAATGTAAGTGAAATGACATCAAAGTTAAGAAATTTCTCTTCGCACTTTGCTACTCAATCATAAGACAGAAAATAAACCACCAAATACAAATTAAGAATAAGTCAATTAGCGTAAGCCAGTGTATAAATGAAATGCACACACACACACACACACACACACACCCTATGTGGGTATAAAAACTAAGCAAATCACCACATAAATAATTATATTTTAAAATACTGGAAGCCAGGCAGCATTCTGCTTTGTTTTGAATTATTATGAAATCTAAAATATTTCCAAAGTTTATGTTTCAAAGCTGTCACAATCTTAGCAATTTCCAGGCTGTTTAGATTATTCAAAGTCATTAAAATTTTCACACAATGAAACATTTCAAGAAGCATAAAATTACTTATGCTGCTGAGCACAGTGGCGCACTCCTTTAATCCCAGCATGCAGGAGGCAGAGGCAGGAGGATCTCCGTGGGTTTGAGGCCAGCCCAGTTTTACATAGTGAGTTCCAAGACAGCCAGGGTGACTGAGTGAGACCTCGCCTTAAAGAAAGAGAAAGAATTAAACACACCAAAGTGAACAGTCTGCTTCCTGCCCACTCTGACGGCCCGAGAACAGTGTGGTGCAAGGGAAGACACTGTTTTCCTCGTGGGCTCACAGGAACAGGAGTGTCAGCCTCTGGCCCGTGCAGCTCCAGGCTCACAGGCCACCAGCCTGAAAACTCAGGCTGCCAACAAAGCACAGATGGAAAGAACGCAAAGCCCTGGAAGGTTCAGACCAGGGGCTCCCGGAGAACCCTGGCCCAGAGGCTTTGTGGAGTGAATGTGGCAGTGTAAGGATGGGACGATTGATTTGCTGTTCTCGGGAGCGACGGGGCAAGCGGGACACTCTTCGGCACAGACGTGTAAGGAATACTTTCCTTCACAGCGTAGGAATGCAGGGAGCTGTGACTAACATCTTGTGGTTCTTTCTAGTATAATAAAATATAATAATATCTATGGAGTTTGCCTGCAAAAGTGTTCCAGGCTATTTCAAAAGCAAAGCCTTAGACAACTTGCTGACATCCTGACAGAAGAGAGACCAGTCTCCGATCGGCACCCGGTCTTCAGCAAGCAAGGAGTCGGGGTTCCATGGGCTCAATGACAGACGGCGACAGAGATGAGAGGAACTGGAATCTCAACCCAATCAGGAGGCATCGTAGCCTCAAGACTTAACCTACTTGCGGGATCTGATTTTGGCATGAGATCGGATGGAAAATGTTGTGACTGGAGGTTCGAATTGCTGGGGCAGAGGTGACTTCTGGAGGCTTCTAGAACGCCCCCCCCCCTTGCTCTCTTTCTCCAGATTTCTATTCCCAAGCTGTCCACAGTGTGAGGGTACCTGAAGTGTCAGGACATGAGAGTCAGGAGGCCCACACCTCCGAGGTTCTGTCTGCCACGCCCTCACTGCGACGATATTTTTAGACTTTGGTTGAAATTTTCACAATTATTTCATTTCCCGCCTGGGGTAGCTTATGAGATCACAGATTCCTAAGCCCGTGAGTAAGAAAATGCTGGGTCAGAGGCAACACAGAAAGAGCCTTCGTGTTCTTGATGCAGAGTGTGGGGACCTGAAACTGGCATTTTCAGGATCAACAGACCGCTCATGGGACAAAACTGGGCTGTGGTGCCTCTCATCTGCAATCCAAGCCCAATTCCAGATCAGGCTACATAGTGAGCTCCAGGCCAGCCTAGCCTCCAAGAGAAAGCAAGATTTCAAAAATCAAACAAACAAACAAGTGGAAATCACTCTTTATGCTGATTTTAACAATTCTATCTTCTTCCAGAGATGTTTATTCATAAGGATTTGGTCAAGGTGGCATCTATGAGGTAGTACCCAGTAGTGGACTCATGATGATGATGATGATGGTCATGATCATGATGTTGCCTGGCGGCACTCAAGGGCACAGAAAACCTTTTTCTTTGATCAGTAGTCTCTCAGCTTTCAACAGCTCCATCTGTCTGCTGGTTGAGGCTGCTTTGGGTTCATTTCTAGAAACAAGCGGGCCACTAACTGTGAATCCTGGCCTGGAGCAAATGACTTATCAGGAGAAAATAGGACATATTTTAACGTTTTGTAGAAACACCGGGATTTTTATTAAGTCATCCACTCTCCTGGCAAAGGGTAGGGGACGCGGCTCAGCTGGTGGGTATCACCGGATGGAATGGTTGCTACAACACAGGGACAAACACCCTTCATTACAAATAACCAAGGTGAACCATTGAGTTCACACAATCAAAAACATCACTAGAGTAAACCACTGCTCACCAGACTTTCTTGTGTGTAAAACACTCAGAACTCTTGTTTTGTATCTATTTCAGTGAATATAATCTTTCTTCATTTGTTCTTTTCATTCAGGTTTCTAGAATTTAACAACAAATCAAACACATGTTCTCAAATCTGAGCTCTCTTTTGAAAAGTAGAAAATTGCTGGTGCAAGAATTAGAAGATTTTCAAGTTGTTCCGACCAAGGGTTTTTCAAGCCATCATGACTGACTTCTATTGCTCAATTGCTCTAGAAATAGACCCTGTTACAAGTAGAACTTAAAACTCAACAACCATTAAACACAAAAAAACATAGCACCAAAGTCTTCAGACCAGGGAGCGTGGAGACTGCCATTCTCTAAGGCAAAGGACACTATGGCTTCAGGAAATACAGCTCATCATTTGACATAGCAACAGCTCATGACTGTTATACAAAGACACTCTAGGGAGACGCACTCGGCTATGGCCGCCCTCCTGAAAAAAACAGCAAAGAGTCCACTTCAACCATTGCTACAGTCAAATAGTAGACCATTATGGTCAATTACAAATAAGAATGAATTCAGGACAAAATTGCAATAAAGATCAAATCTGACTTTTGTTCCCATTCATGTTCATAGTGCGTCCTTCAGTTTGAAAAGTCCTCTATCCAGAAATTGTAAAATCCCAACTGCCACCTTCATCTGTCATTTCTGGGAAGTTCTGTACAATTCTAAACTATAAATAACGCCCAATGAATAGTGAAACTGGACATTTAAGCATAAATCAATAGTTAATTACAGAAGAGTATGATAATTAGTCTTATTAGGTTTCTAAATCCAATTATGGCATGCACAGTTAAGCTGACTGTAATATTTTGTTTAAAGTCCAGGTATTTACTTTTCTCCCACAGCTGCGTAAACACTTCTAATAAAATCTGTAAGTGTGGAAATGCCTCATGAAGGAGGCAGTTCTGGGTACCTGGAAACAGGGCCTGCAGCACTATTGGTCTTCCACGTAACCTCTGAGGAACTTTTATTCACTGATAGACGTGGTCATAGTCAAAAATGACTCTTCACAACTTGAATGTACACATGGTCTCTGAAATGTAGGAGGTATAGTATGAAAAGAAATGTCAAGAGAGTTGCAAAAATGCCAAAATGCCTGTCTTCAAGCTGCTGGACCAATACCAGTTGCCGCATACCCCTTTTTACATGATAACCCTTTTAAAATCAAAGCCACTACTGGATGGCTTTTCTGTTACTGACAATGAAAATTCCTAACAACAAAAATTAATATGAGAATCAGTTAACAATTTCTGCTTAAATATATTTGCCTTACATGAAGAAGGGAGTGGGAGTCACAGATAGTTACACCCTAAAATGGTACAGTTCAATTGCTCTATATCAAATACCTTTCCTGTGTTTGGAGTAATCTGACAATGGCATTCTGAAGGAGGCCCTAGATAAGACATGACAATCAGTGGATCCAACAGGTAATCCAGAAATAAGCTCGCCCGTGAATGGCCAACCGGTTTACCTTCTAGTTCACTGGTTTTTCTTCTGCTGTAGTCTGCAGTTGAACTCCCTGAAGTCATCAATCCAGTTGCAGTATTCTTTAGTGCTGTGATAGGGTTAAGAGCACTTCCTGTCTCTCTTTTTAAACCAGCTGTGCGCTTTTGCGTTGCTGACTTTATCACGGCACACATCTTGGCGAGATTAGTGTGAAGTCCATGTCAGGTAATCCACATATCTACATTTCACTAGGGTTGTTTCTAGACATGTATTTTCTTTCATTTGCAGCATGTTGTCCTGTATTTCTTTTTTCCTTGACTGTCTGTGTTTTATTCAGGGACAACAATTTTTTCAGTTCTGTCATACTGACCTCATGAAGAAAGAACTCACCAGTAAGTCCAAGCAGTGAAGCTAAGTCATCACAAGGTCTGGGTTTATCCACACTGTTACCTCTTCTTAGTAGCTCCCGGTAGGTTAGGGCATGCCAAGCCCTTCCAGGATGGTGAGGAGAAGCCAAATTGCTAGATGTGATGTTTGGAAGGTCAAGGTGTTCTGTGTGTGTGTGTCTCAGTCTCTCTGTCTTCAGTGTACCGCTGAAGACAGTGTTTATACAACACTCCTACACTGTCTGCACAAAACTAGGAAGAATGTCTGTGGTGAAGGTCAATGCTGGTTCCCACAGGCCTTCCAGTCTGGTGAGGTTTCAGCCGTAGGTGAAACACTGAATGTCTAGGATTTAAGGAGATATAAAATCTCTGAGTTTCAGAGATTTAAGGAGACTAGGACATGTAGAACCTAGTTCTCTGAGCTAGAAGGGTAAGGAGGTCACCTCTTGGTGAGAACTGTGCAAACTGTGGTGCCTGACAAGAATCTGCAGGCCTGACTCCACTGTCGCAGCAAGCTCTAGGCTGAGGAACCCCAGGGCCCTGCTCAGTGCCCAGAGGCTGGGGAGGCAATCAAGAAGACCTAGAGTCTTACCTCTGACAGGAAACTGGGATCTTGTCTGATCAGCATCTTGTCCATGGTGCTTCCTTGTGGTCTAGCCCAGGGAAGTCTTTATAAACTCACTAAGGACATCTCTCAGTGCTGAGTTCTTGGATACAGTGCCTCTAACGTCACCGTGACGATTGGAGAGCTCAGTGGGGGAAAACACTTGCTCCAGGAAGAATCTGTAGACCTGGATTTGTCTCTCGGGCATGCAGGGAAGAGGTCACAGGAAGTGCTGAGGATGAAGAATCAGGACTGAAGATCTCTAGAGATTTTGGGCTTTGGTGATTCTGTCGCTCAAACTAGGTAGACGCTCATTTCTCAGCAGCAAGCACATATACACGCCCCTCTGGTAGCAAACTGGGGACTGTAATTTGAGCACCCCTATCCCTGGGCTGTGTAGCCCGTGGAGGCATTTTAATGATGCTATTCCTTCTTCTTCTTCTTCTTCTTCTTCTTCTTCTTCTTCTTCTTCTTCTTCTTCTTCTTCTTCTTCTTCCTCCTCCTCCTCCTCCTCCTCCTCCTCCTCCTCCTCCTCCTCCTC
>NW_026590061.1:1268903-1284959 GCF_907164565.1 Psammomys obesus | reverse complement strand
TCCTCCTCCTCCTCCTCCTCCTCCTCCTCCTCCTCCTCCTCCTCCTCTTCTTAAACCATGTCTCATTTATTTCAGGCTGTGCTCAAACTCACTATGTAGCTGATGCTGGCCTTGAACTGCTAACACTCTTGATACTGACACTCGGCCTCCATGCGGTATCCCAGGTATCCTAGGATATCTGGCAAAACCAACTCTTTGTACTATGGCCCTGGGAGATTCATGATGTCTAGTCATATTACATCATATTAGGATATAGTCCTTCAAGAGGGTGTTGTAGATGTTGGGGTACTTCGTGTATGAATAGACTCCTTCAAGAAATAAAAAGACCTATGTTCATTCCTGGGAGGAGCTGAGGGAGAAGGTTCGGGAAGGGTTTGGTTCACACTCAGGTGTCCAGGCTCCAGGAAGTCCGGTATGTGTGCTATTAACTCCCAGGGTAGTTTGGTTAGAGGCCAGACTGTCAGTCAGCAGTGTGGAAGAGTGTGCAGGACACTCCTTCTGGGAGAAAATGGAGACTGTGCATTTAAACCCCTTCTCTGCATCCTAAAGAGCCTACACCCCTGTAAAAAAAAAAAAAAAAAAAAACACCGCTCGGAAGATAAGATGTGCCTCGTCATTTTTGTTCCAAATGAGGCAAAGTAAAACTCCTTCCAAAGGGGAAGGAAAAAAGCTCAGGAAATGCAAAACTCCCTTTAAGGATCAAGAATTGTGCTGGCATTTTGGTGGGACTTGTATCTGTAGATTGCCTTTGTCAGGATGGCCATTTTCACTATGTTAATCCTAGAGATCCATGAGCATGGGAGGTCTTTCATCTTCTCATATCTTCTTCAATTTCTTTCTTCAGAGACTTGAAGTTCTTGTCATACAGGTCTTTCATTTGCTTGGTTAGAGTTACACCAAGATATTTTATGTTTTTTTGGTTCACAATAGTTATTGTGAAGGACGTTGTTTCCCTAATTTCTTTCTCAGCCGGTTTGTCATTTTTGAACAGGAGGGCTACTGGTTTTCTTTTCTTTTTTTGAGTTGATTTTTTTTTATCCAGCCACTTTGCTAAAGGTGCTTATCAACTGTAGGCATTCCCTGGTAGAATTTTGGGGGTCACTTATGTATACTATCATATCATCTGTGAATAGTAATACTTTGACTTCTTCCTTTCCAGTGTATCCCTTGATCTCCTTGAGTTGTCTTATTGCTCTAGCTGAATATTGAATGGCAAAGAAGCACCAAAAAAAAAATGCTCAACATCATTAGTCATCAGGGAAATGCAAATCATAACGACTCTGTGATTCCATCTTACACCTAGTAGAATGGCTAAGACCAAAAACTCAAATGACAGCTCATTTTGGTGAGGATGCGGGGAAAGGGGAACCCTCCTCCATTGCTGGTGGAAGTGCAAACTTTCACAACCACTTTGGAAATCAATCTGGCACTCAGAAAATTAGGAATAGCTCTACCTCAAGACCCAGATATACCACTCCTGGGCATATACCCAAAAAATGTTCCACCATTCAACAAGGATGTTTGTTCAACTATGTTCATACAGCTTTATTTGTAATAACCAGAAACTAGAAACAATCCAAATGTTCCTCAGCTGAAGAATGGATAAAGAAACTGTGGTACATCCACACAGTGGGATGCTGCTCGGCTGTTTAAAACAAGGATAGCATGGAATTTACAGGCAAATGGATGGATATGAAAAAGATCATCCTGAGTGAGGTGACCCAGAAAGACAAGTGGTAGATATTCATTTAAGCATTTAAGCAGATGTTAAATATTCATTTAAGCAGATGTTAGCTATATAATACAGCTAACACCCATATTACAATCCACAAACCTAAAGAAGTTAAGAAACAAGGAAGACCATAGGGAGGATGCTTAATTCTCACTCCGAAGGGCAAATAGAATAGACACCAGAAGCAGCAGAAGAGAGGGGAAAGGATGGGAGCCTACCATCGATGTCTTCTGTAAGACTCCACCCAGCAGGGGATCAAAGCAGATGCCGAGACCTGCAGCATGGGGGAAGAGCAGAGGGAGTCTTATGGAGAGTGGGGGGTGGGGAGAAGGACCCAGAGTGGACAGGAGCCCCACAAGGAGACCAACAAAGCCAACAAATCTGGGCCTGGGTTGGGTGTGGGGGCTGTGAAGACTGATGCACCAACCAAGGACCACAGCTGGAGAGGACCTAGACCCCTGCTCAGATGTAGCCCATGTAGTGGGGAATTGCAGAGCAGGAAGGACAAGAGGACAAGGAGCAGGAAGGACAAGAGGACGAGCCCCGTGCTCCCTGTCGTACTCTTCGGCCCTGCTCACACCTGAAGGTCTTCACAGTTCAGGTGTCCACACCACCGTAACTTAAACGACGAGTCAGGGATTCTCCTCTTCTCCTGCTGGCTGTGGTTCGCTTTCCCTCACTGAAACACCAATTAAGTGACAAGAGATTTTATCTGTTCATTTAGAGCAGTGCCAGGACAAGTTGGGTTTCGTTAAGCAAATATTTCTAGACTAATGTTGGTGACGCTTGGAACACTTAAGCCATCTCAGATCCAAGGGCAAAGACAAGGGCAGGAAGAGAGACAGAAGGGTGGGAGGTGGGTGATGGATGGATGGATGGATAGATAGGGAGGGAGGGGAGACAGAGACAAACACAGAGACAGGAACAGAGACAGCGGGCTTGCGGCAGTAGGATTATCCCAGATGTGTCCTGCTCCAGGCTTCCTGTTAATATAGAATTTTACTTCCTGGTTGTTGGTTGATTTCAACTGCTCTCAGATCTGCAACATTGTCTTCATATATTTGTTGAGATGATTAAAAGAGATTATAAATGTGAAATGTTGTATGTAGTGGAAAGGTCATCTGTGCACTTAAGACACCCCATAATAACTATCTGTCATAGGTGGTAAGTCTTCCTGACACCGTACAGCAAATTACACAATTAGGACACCACGGTGTGGAGCCATAAGGAATCTGGGTGCTTTTATTTTCTTGAATTTACACACTTGTCTGTTATTCCCTGGGTCCAGCCTTCAGGCACATAACTCTACCCTGCAGTCTCCCTCAGTGAAAATCACCCCCAGCTGTACCACCCAGGGGTGCCCACAATGGCTCAACCTTGTAAGCCCTTGGCCGTTTGCAGTGGCACCTGACAGGAGCATCAGGGAACATGATTAACAATGTCCTGTGCTCACCAAGACAGGCTTCTGGCCCGGCTGGATGCTGGCCGAAGACATCTGGAAAGAGCAATGCCAAATGATCCCTATTTTCCAAGAATTAAAGCAAGGTGGAACGTTTCCGAATGGAGCCTGGATGTTATTCCTGAATTCTGGGCCACATAAGGTTAGAGGCATATTGATTTTCAGTTTCAAGATAAATTGGCCATCTTTGGCCTTTCAGGAAAACAACCACAATTTTAAGTGATGAAGAACAGATGGCACACACTGAAGCCTCCACTGGAAAGCTCCAGGCGGGCTTAATTGTCAAGGTAGCCACAACCGCTGTGTCCTGCCACAGACTGACGGAAGAATGACAAACGCTTTCATGTGGCGAAGATGACCACAGCTGCTTGTCAGGGCAGAGCTGAAGCAATCGCACTTGCCGAATTCCAGGGCGGCCTCGGAGGGAGCAATTACATGTTGGAGTCAGGTTCAAGAAGACAAAAAATAGGTTAGAAGTTTTCTGAGAATTCCGGTCTGGTGGTGTCCTTACCTACAAGATGGGTGGGGCCCCACCTCAGTGCCGTCTTCTGCCTGCTCTTCCTGTGCCTCTTCTGCTTTTCCAGCAGCTTGTTTCAAACCGCAGCCCCAAAACTATGTCCTCCCTTATTGAACATGGCTTCCTGTAGGGATGATGGAGGTTAGTAAGAACTGTGCAGCTACTGAGGTTCAGTAATGTTCAGTGAGTGTACAAAGCTGGCAGAGGATGTTCAGAAAGCTAGGCCCACAAGGACCCTCCCTGGCATCATAATAAGCAAGAAGTCATCCAAGAAGGAGGAGACCAGCTCTTCAGTGGAGCTGCCTGCAAGTTGTGTCAAAACTCCAGGGATCCTCTCTCAGAGAGTGTCACCCACGATAGGAAAGGGCTTTTTGGAGATACAATGACCTGAGGTTCACCTGTGTGTCTTGGAAAAGTCTCTTTGGCCGTGATCCCTTCAGGAATGAAAATAAGCCATCAGTTCACCAAGAAAGACTTGGGCAAAACCATTTCTTTCATCTGCCATTGCTTCCTGTGTTCAGGGAGTAGATGTTGCTCTCCTTAGGAAAAGTATGTTTATTCTTATATTTACCTAAGTCATACTAGGTAACCGGTAAGAATGGCCATTTGGACTATTTGTCAAATAGATAAACACTGCTTAAGTCTGGCCAGTGTACTGCAGGCATATGTGGCAGGTTGGAAAGATAGGTTCAGCTCAAAGTGGCTTGTTCATATAGCAGTTACTAATGGCCTCTCTTTGAGCATCTTCCTTTTTTTAAGTAATGATGAAATATAAGTCAAATATCTTTCCTTCCCAAAGTTTAAAAGCATAACTACAATATACACATAACTTTTTCAACAGCTGATACACATTGTTTCAAAGGTTCCCTCCTCTCTCTCTCTCTCTCTCTCTCTCTCTCTCTCTCCCTCTCTCTCAGAAGTAGGGCTTCTAAATAAAGGATCCATAGAAGACTTGAAGACTCAGTGGGTTCAATACATGAAATGAGGGTAAGGAAAACAATCTGACATTGGCCATCAGAGAATGTGCCAACTTACACTGGGCACTGAATTGGAAAACTGAATTGACGGTTTTGGTACAACCACAAATTCCTGTGGGTTTTTTTTTTCTTCTTCAGTGCTGTGGATCAATTCTGTGATCTCGTGCACTCTAAGCAGGTGTGTCCCACTAAGCCACACCCTGGCCCTCCTGTGTGGCTCCTCATTCTCTCCTTTTCATATAGACTCGGCAGAGGTTGGGAGCAAGCCGGGCCTGCGTGCCGTGGAGCCCGCGTGCCGTGGGCGCCGTCCTCAGTGCAGCAGCTGGCCTAGGCGCTGCGTTGTTGAGTGTTCTTTCCCCTGTCGCACTAAGATGAAACCCCGTCCACTCCCACTGGAGTTACACACTGCTTCCTTCACTTCTTTAATAAAGTAAAAAGCTGCCCACAGCTGCGGCCTCGACAGACTCTCCGGGAGTACCCAGCAACACTTCTGCTTCCAAGCTCCACTGAGCTTGTTTCCAGGACGCAGCAAGTCAGCAGCATGCCAGTGTCTGTGGATGCCATCAGCCTGCAGTGAACACCCCGCAGCAGATGCCGCCAATCACTCTAAAGTCACACTCAGGAGAAAGTTGAATCTACAAACCAGGAACCCGATGCTGTGGGGTTCTATAGACTGTAGCAGCCGTGTTCTGTAGATTGTAGCAGCCTCCGCACATAACTTTTCTTCCCTTGTTAAGCCAGGAGCATTTACGTTTCCATGGAAAAGATGCGCCATTGCTTTCTCTTTAGTGTGTCTGAGTGTCTGGCACCAGTCTTGCACTACTGTTGAACGAGCACTGTGACATCACTAACAGGAAGGCAGCATGCCCAGCATGGAGACACTGGACAAGGGGAGACTCACACGCAGACAAGATGGACAAGCACAGTGAGCGACTGTATCACGCTGTGCAGAAAAGCGCGCCACACAGAGCTGATGAACTGTCTGGTTCTGGAATTTCCCAAACGTCTTAGAGCAGTTGACAGTGGATGTTCATGGGAAGCTGAAGTCCAGGTGGGTGTGTAGGGGACAATACTCATGGCCATTCATAGGTTCGTGCATTAACACCTTTGAACAATCTGGCCTTGGCACAACTGTATGGAAATTAATTTACAGTTGGAATCACTGTGGACACTTGATCCATTGCCTTAAATTATTAGCTGTAATTCTTTAACTATGGATTTCCTATTTGTGTGACAAGATTTGGAAATATTTCCCCTCCTCAAACTGATACAGACATTGTCATTGGTGCTACTAGGACATCTAGAAACATCCGTGAACCAGTGTGTAAGACCACCGAGGAAGAACCCATCTGCTCTGTAGACAGCCACACCCAGGGTACATGTGTCTGCCTGCCCCACGCCTGTGGGGCCATGCTGTGATGGCCATGATGGCGTCACACACTCACTACAAGTCTGAGCTTTGAAAAGTGACCTCATTTCTCCAAACCTCAGCATTCATGGATGCAAATGAGTCGCTGTGAACTACCAGCACATCACGCAGCAGCAGGTGATGCATTGAATGTACACCATTGGAGATGGTTTCAGTTTGTGGAAGAAAAACAGGACTAACATGGCTCTTTTTATTGATTAATTGATTAGCTTACTTTACATTGCATCCCCAACGGAGCTTCCTCCCTCCTCTCCTCCCAGTCCCTCCCTCTCACCCCACCTCCCTCTACCCTCCCTCTCTTTCTCCTTGGAGAAGGAGAGGCCTCTCTTGGATATCAACCCACCTTGGCATGTCAAGTTGCAGTAGGCCTGGGAGCATCTTCTTCTATTGAGGCTGGACAAGGGCAGGCAGCAGAGGCGGAGATGGCCCCGGGTCTGCTGCTAGGGGTCCCACACGATGACGAAGCTGCACATCTGTCCATCCCAGACATGCTGTGGTTGGTGGCTCAGTCTCTGTGAGCCCCTGTGGGCCAGGTCAATTGATTCTGAACGTTTTCGTGTGGTTTCCTGACCTCCTCCACCCCCGTCAATTCTTCTCCTATTCTTCCACAAGGCTCCTGGAGCTTTGCCTAATGTTTGGCTGTGGATCTGTTTCCATCAGCTGATGGGTGAATCCTCTCAGATGACAGTTATGCTAGCTCCCTGTCTGCAAGCATGGCAGGATATCATGAATAGTGTCAGTGGTGTGCTTTCTGTCTCTGCCTCTGTCTCTCTGTGTCTCTGTCTCTCTGTGTCTGTGTCTGTCTCTCTCTCAGCATGGGTCTCAAGCTGGGCTAGTCATTAACTGCCCATTCCCTCAATGTCTGCTACTTCTTTATCCCTGAACATATTATAGGAAGAAAACATGTGGGTATAAGACTTAGTGGCTGGGTTGGTGTCACCATCCTCCACTGGAAGCCTGCTTGCAGGAGGTGGCTCTTTCATATTCTATATCTCCTATCGCTAGGAGTCTTAGCTAGGGTCACCCTCACAGAGTCCTGGGAGCTTCCATTGCCCCAGGTTCCTCACTCATCCCAGAGATGACCCCCCACCCCTATTCCAGTTCTCTCTCTCCCTCCATCCTCCTCACACTTGATCCCCCCTCCCCTGCCCACCCCATCTCCTACCCATCCAACCCCCCATGTCTGTTCTCTTTCCCCTTCTGAATGAATTCAAGCATCCTCCCTTGGGCCCTGCTTGTTACTTGGCTTCTTTGGGTCTGTGGATTGCAGTGTGGTTACCCTGTGCTGTGTGGCTAATATCCAATACAAAGTGAGTGGATCAAAGGCCCCAACATAAAACCTGACACACTAAATCTATTAGAAGAAAAAATGGGGAAGAGACTTGACCTCATTGGCACAGGAGACAACTTCCTGAACAGAACACCAACAGCACAGGCTCTAAGATCAACAAGTGGGATCTCATGAAACTGAAAAAGCTTCTGTAAAGCAAAGGACACTGTCGTCAGAACGACAGCCTACAGACTGGGAAAAGATCTTTACCAACCCTACATCCAACAGAGGGCTAATATCCAGAATATACATAAAAAGTTCAAGAAAATAGACATCAACAAACCAAATAACCCAATTAAAAATGGGGTACAGAGCTGAACAGAGAATTCTCGACAGAGGAATCCCTAATGGCAGAGAAGCACTTAAAGAAATGCTCAGCATTCTTAGTCATCAGAAAAATGCAAATCAAAATGACCCTGAGATTCCATTTTACACCCATCAGAATGGCTGAGACTAAAAACTCAAATGACAGCTCATGTTGGTGAGGATGTGGAGCAAGGGGAACCATTCTCCATTGCTGGTGGGAGTGTAAACTTATACAACCACTTTGGAAATCAAGATGAGGATCTCTCAGAAAATCAGAAATGGCTCTACCTCAAGACCCGGCTATACCACTCCTGGGCATATACTCCATAGACGCTTTACCATATCACAAGGACACTTGCTCAACTATGTTTATAGCAGCTTTATTTGTAATAGCCAGGAACTGGAAATACAAAGATGTAACAGGTGGGCAACTCAGGCCTCATGTGGGTCCTCTAATAAGGGAAGTGGGGACTGCATCAGACAAGGACTCACTTGGCAGCTTTTTTATCACTTCCTCCTGACAGGACTGCCTTGCCAGGCCACAGGGGAAGAGGACATGCTCAGTCCTGATGCCACCTGATGAGCTGGGGTGGATGGGAAAAATGGGGAGGGGAAGGAGGAGGGAGGGAGGACAGACTGGGAGGGGAGAAGAGACAGGACTACCTCAAGGATATAGACTGTATTGTATACTACATTCAGACAGCAAGAAACCCTAGAACATCAAACGTACATTTAAAAGCGAGCGAAGCAGAGATTCCCTCGTATGAAGAGGCTGCAGTCCATCCCGCCTGATTCACAGCACCAACTTGCCACTGGCTGGCAGGAGTTGACGTGCACGCTGGGAAGCTGAAGCCTTGGGAGTCTCTGTGCCTCTCCTTTTCTCACCTTTGAAAATGGAAAGAGAAAGAACTTCAAGTTGGCACCAAGACCTATGTTGACCACCAACTGCAGTGTTCCGCACAGCTGGAAAAGACACTTATTTAGTGGCTATATGGAGTAAACTCAGATTTGAAAATTATTGGTCATCATGTTGAGGCTCCATAGTTCTAACCTGTGTGAACTTATTTTGACAAGGCAGCTGCTTTACAAGCCCTAATCTGTCTGGGGTCTGCTCTGTAGGGTTTTACTTCTGGTTAACCCTACCTCCCCCATCTTCAGCCTTATCGCAATCAGAAATAAAACTGTGTTGGTAAAAAGCAATCAACTAATGAATCTCTAGGATTTATCTAACTTGAAAACAATGTGTTGAACTGTGTAGTTAGTTTTCTGGGCATTAACAGTGTTCTGCTGTTTAGGTACTATTCACCCTCTGCTCAATATTCCTTCTAGACTCCTTACAGCAATAGACGGGTCTAATAAACAATACTGGAAACAGAATGCAGGACCCCAGCTTAAGGGGTTCCTGTTGGCATGAGAGCATGAAGTCAAGGAGGTTTGGGCTAAATATAATCACTTAAATGCATTGCCCTCCTTCTTTAACTCTCTCCTATTCTTTTTATTGAGACACCAAGTTCCTATTCTCTTGGCTGCTTCTCACTTAGCGATCCAAGAAAAAAATTATTCTTCCATGAGAAGATGCTTTCTCTCTGGTATGTGAGCAGATCCTCAACAAGCTTGTGGTGTCCTGTCATCTGGTCACCTAGCTTTTCTTCTGTCACCTTCCGGGGTTTGTGTGTGCCAGTCTGTCCTCCACACTGAATTGGTTTTCATGAAGGGTGGCGCACGGGCTGTGCCTGAGCTCATTTTCGTATACGTGGATGGTCAGTTATTGTACCTTTTCCTGAGAAGACCGCCTTGCTCCCCTGTGCTGCTCTAAAGATCCATTGTCTATCCCTGCACTGGCTTTCTGGCTTTCTAGCTTGTCCCATTTAACTGTCTGCTCGTTCACTCTTCCTTGATTACCACATTGTCTTATCTGGACTGCTGGGAAAAAAAATCACTACAGCCCAAAAGGCATCAACAAAATATGTTCATCTTTCAAAGTTCTGGAAGCCAAGAAAACAAAGGTCAGAGAGAGTCTTGTTGCTGTGTCCCCACACGGTGGAGTAAAGGTCATTGTTCCATATCTCTTCTTTCTTCTTTAAAATGGCTTACTGTTTATATAGTACAATCCAAATTATTAAGATACACATGGAACAATTTAAGTTTACAAATTACAATTAATACTTGTGTGCTTTCCTTCATGTGGCATAAGGTAATGCTTCAAGATGCCGCTCTTCACCTTCACCCCTTCCAGCTAAGGGACCAGTCGGAGGCCTCCAACCTGTGATGCCTGGGGGATGAAGTATATTCACGGAGTATGCTATGAGATGCCCATACATCAAGGCAAACATCTTCCTGGGTCCACTGTTACAATTTCTGATGAGACGATGATCCAAACTGTTAAGTAATTAAAACAAGAGCTGACCCTCAGCAAGCAGCAGCGCCCCCTGCCCACTGCCTTCAACCTGAGGGGCTGCCTGCCCTCGGTGTGAATTGACCCCGCTGGGCTCACACCCGCTGGCCTTCCCTCAGAACCAAACCTTCTGCTTGTCCGTCTCTGGCTTCCTGCCTCCTGCCCCCCCTCCCCGCCACAGACCCCATAAGAGGTTAAACCACAGCTCCTCAAACCCCAGCTACACACAAGCCGCTGGCTCTGACCGCTAGAAAGCCCTGAGAACAGCCCCTGGGGTTACCACAATCTTTTCCTTCCTCTTCCTGTCTTCGGAATGCGATGCAGAAATCTTCATTTGTCCCCCAAGCCTCTGCTGAAGAGTGGATTGGAGTTCTTCGGCTACTTTACTTTTATGAAATCACTATATACGGTTTTCTATGACTTGGGGGCTTATATCCTATCTTGTTTATCTATTTATTCACAATTCTAAACTATTTTTCTCAATATGTAGTCAGTAAATCACAGTGCCATTCTCTTTTAATTACTGAGGTTTTATTAACTTTAATATGTCCCAAACCTTCACTGCTCTTCTTTCTCAGAATTATACCAAGGGTCTTTTTTTTTTAAATTGAGCCATAGTTTTAGTATATTGAAATACATATGTTATTATAAACAGATATTTAATATGAGTACATATTAAATTGTCCACTTTACTCACCCTTTACTGCACCCTTTCCACACCCTTTGTGTTCACGTTTGGTTTTCACTCTTCCTACCCAAGGCTGAGGACAGCTTCTGTCTCTCCGTGCCCACAGCTCCTCTCGCGTCATGATTTGGAGGGTCACCAGCCTGAGCAACCATTTGACGGTGCAACCGAAACTGTTAGATGAAGCTGTTGAGACTCTGGGCCAGGTTTGTCAGCGCAGTTAGCAACCCGGGCTCAGGCTTGGACTCAGCACCAGGCCTTTTGTGCTTGTCTCCTCCTACCTCAGCTTTGTTGGAATCCAAGGGTCCAAAGCGCGCTTCAGCGCAGGTGCAATTCCACAGAGGGCCACCAGGGGTCTCCCAGCCGTGGCTCCGGAGCGCGGCTGCAGCGCGGGCATCACCGCGTCAGCCCTGACTGCCCAAAGCCTGCAGCCTCCTGGCCTTGCTCACACACACACAAAACTTCCTCGGGAAAAACAAACTCCTTCTCTGGGCACAGCTGAGCGTTGTCACTGAGCGAAACAGGGCAGGCGTGCGCCGTTTCCCGGTACCCACCGCGGATGGCGCTGGGATGGGCCGAGGGTGAGCGCGCAGAGCCCTGAGGACCCTGCTCCACCCTCCAGCTGCGGTCCCTGGCCTTAAATCCCACCGCCAAGCTGCAGAGCCGCGGCGGGGACGCTGAGGACAGGAACCAACTCCAGAGCCTCGTGGAAGACACAGGAGCCTGGGCAAGGGAGGCCCCGGGAGGGGAGAGAGAGAGGCCTGAGCCCCCACCTGCTGGACCCTGTGGTGTCAGGCAAAGCTGACACTGAAGTGCAGGCAGCTCAGGGTCCCGCCTCAGCCTCCTCAGGTCCCCAGCTCAGCATCCCGCATCAGTGTCCCCAGGTCCCCAGCGTCCAGAGCCCACAGGAACTCCGTGCTGGCCGTCACTCGGCCAAAGTGTCTGGAAAACACTGACCCAGAAGAAAATGTCTTGACTCTAGTGGCCTGATGCTTGGACTGAGTCGGAGCCCAGTCTTGAGGAAAGCATGTGGAAAAACTAAACTCTCGCTTGTTCCCCGTTCTTGGGCCTGAGGATGAGAGAGGACACATTTAAAACCTCAGTCAGGGCCCTGAACTGAGAGCCTGCTCCTGCTTGTTTTTGTGTTCGGAGACAGGCTCCTGTGACACAGGGCCCGGGCTGGCCTGCCATGTCCGTCCTCCTCGGCGTCCAGAGTGCGGGCCTGAACGTCACTAACAGACTCCATCCGGCTCCAGGGGCCTTCAGGCAGAGCTGGGCATGCGCAGTCCCCCCCACACACACTCCCTCTCCCTCTCTCTGGATTTTCACTCAGTCTGAAGACTTTTCAGAGAATAAAATCTGAATAAAAGCTGAGCTCGACAGGAGACTTGCATGTACCCAAAGCTAGATCAGAAGACTGCCCCAGTAGGTCAGAGCAAGGCTATTGAGACTCTGGTTCTGAGTTTAGTGTTTCTGTACATGCTGTTCAAGCAAACACCAAGAGAACGGCGAGAAACTGGACCATGAAGATGCTGAAGCGAAGTCAGAGAGTCCAGATCTTGTCCTGAAGTTTCCAGTAGCGACTGATTGAGTGCTCCTGTTGTGAACCGACAGACTGCTAAAAGTTTCTACCTCGTTTCCCGCTCTCCGGAATAAGCCCTCCGATTATAGGGGATAGCATCCTCATTCATTAGTTCATTCATTCATTCACTCCTCTTGCTCAGTATTCAGCTGCATGCCACCTGTGTCATCACAGTGCAGGACACCTCTGTTAGGCATTCTGCCAGCTTTGTGTGTGTGTGTGTGTGTGTCTGTCTGTGTGTGTCTGTCGGTCTGTGTGTGTGTTTGTTAGGCTTCCTGCCAGCTGAGTGTGGGTGTGTGCGTGTGTGTCTGTGTCTGTGTTTGTGTGTGTCTGTGTCTGTCTGTGTGTGTGTGTGTCTGTGTCTGTCTGTGTGTGTGTGTGTCTGTGTCTGTCTGTGTGTGTGTGTCTGTGTCTGTCTGTGTGTGTCTGTGTGTGTGTGTGTGTTTGTTAGGCTTCTTGCCAACTGAGTGTGGGTGTGTGCACGTATGTGTCTGTGTGTCTGTGTGTGTGCGCGTGTGTCTGTGTGTGTATGTGTGTGTGTGTGTGTGTGTGACTTGTGTGTAGGTTTGCACATGTGTCCGGAGGCAGGGGTGAACGGAAGCCAGGGCGTGCTTTCCTGGCTCACCCTCCACCTTGTCTTTGAGATGGTCTTTCTGTGACTCTGGAGCCCGTCTGTAGCTAGACTGGTCTGCAGTGAGCACTGGGAACCCTGCCGCCTGCCCTGTCAGCTTTCACACAGGCGCTGAGAGCCCACGCTCAGGCTTGTCCACTCTTTGCTGAGCAGCATCTCCCTGGCCATTTGTCCAGTTTTTCTTTTTTTTCTGCTGACCCATCACCTATCTGTCGCTCTTTCTTTTCTCTCTGCCTTGCTCTCTAGCTCTCCCCTCTCTATACAAGGAATATATGTTCTTTCAAAGAAATAACACCCCAAACCTTTACACTCAAAGGAACGCTTTCAAGCACAGATTTCACCATAGTTAGTGTGTGTATGGAGGGTAGTCATGGAGATGACTAGAAAAAATTTAACATGGACTTTAGTTACACTGGCTTGTTCGTTGGTAGACGCTGAGCAGGCCCTAGATGGAGACACGCCTCCACAGGCACACAACAGCTGTCCACACCCACGTGAGGAGGGCTGGCCTCGGCGGGACTGACGCTGTGAACCCTGCTGCCATTCCCTGTGCATCCACCTGATGGGCCTGGCCTGTCTCTTGGCACTTTGAGCATAAAATGGAAAACTAGTTTTACGCGGGGAAACCAGGATCTGAAGCTGTGGTTGCCTCGGGTGTGGGGTTGGGGGCACAAAGGAGGTCTCAGCCATGCTCTGGGTCTTTTGGGGGGTCTTTTCATTCTATGCTGCTTTGATCGGAGTTCTGTCTGAAGCTGGGGTTCACTCTCTGCAGGAGCTAAGGGACCTCTCTCATTCTCGAAGGCATTTCATAAGCTGCCCTTCTCCCCGATTCACCCCACTTGCCTGGCAGGCAGAGAACACGCAGAGCTGGTTCTCGAAGCAGCGGCCTGCCAGTGTTTGTCCACTTAATCGGCAGAGGTGAAAAGCCTGCCAGTCCCAGAGCTCAGATCTTGCTGCTGTGCCTCCCCGTGGCAGCTCCACAGCCACTTTGCTCACAGAAATGAGAACTGGGAATGGCTGTGTCGATGCACTCTGGAGCCCTGTTCAAAAGCAAAGAGACCATCAGCAATGCTGTTTGTTAATGCTCGCCCAAAAGAACTGAGAGGAGGGACTAGGCATCTGTATGTCAGGCGTCACAGAGGGGTATTCACTGCCCATCAAACGGTGAGAGCTGACCGGAGGCCCACGGGTAGAGTAGTGAGTGGGTAAGCAAAGTGTGGTGTGTGCAACACACACACCACAAATATTTGCTGGAGATGGAGCCTGGCTTGGGTGAGTTCGCTGTGTTCAGTCATTATCACCACAAAAAAAAAAAAAAAAAAAAAAAAAAAAAAAAAAAAAAAAAAAAAAAGAAGAAGAAGAAGAAAGAATATTTTTTGCCCAAAAAGGAAGTAAAACTCTGGCATGTGGAGGAGACAACGAGGACAAGTGATGGCTGGGCACCAGCACACACAACTGAAAAATGGAGACCCCAGGCAGATGCAGAACAGTCCAAAAGAAAAAACACCCCAACATAAAGAGCAGACAGCCAGCAGCAGGGAGGATGCGGAGCATCAGACAGCCTGAGTGTGAAGACAGCAGTGAGCGCCCTTGCTGCTCCTGCTGCTCCCGAGGAAGGACGGCTCCAGCAAGGCTGTGAATGGGTGTGGTCACCGCCTGAGACACTGGAGGTCCTGAGGGAAGTCGGCCTGCTCTTCCCAGTGGCCTGCCACGCCCTGCACAGCGCTGGCCAGCAGCAGGGTTGGGGTGATGGTCAGCGAGGTGGTAGAGGACGGGGCTGTTGAGAACCCTTGTCCACCGTGCATTTTCCACACTGTTACTGAGTGTACCCGCTGTGCATCCACAGTTACTGAGTGGACTGTGATGACCAGGTGGGCGGGCGGCGACCAGAGCGCCACCTAGAGCCCGGGAGGTGACTGCACCCTGTTCTGGCTTCGCTTTTAAACAGGGTTGTTTGCTTATGGCTAGAACCTTGGAGTTCCTTGTGTTCTGGGCACCGACTTTGCGTCTGATCTGTGTTTGGTGGCGCTGCCTCTGTGCTTTTCCTCCCTTTCTTTCAATGTAGTTTGCTGTTTTCTTTAACTTCAGAATTTTGATTAAATCCAACATTTCCATTTTTTTTTCTTTAATCCTTTATTCTCCTTGGAATCTAAGAAATTATGAACAAACCAAAGCCCACGGGAATGTTTCTCAGCCTCCTTCTTGGAGGTTTGTTGTTTCGTGTTTAACAGTTCATTCCTTAAAGTCCTGGGCTGTTGCTACATCTGTGTTGACAGGGAAAACTTCACAGACAAACTCTCTGGCGGGGAGGTTCTGACCAGTTATAGTTTGCTGTCTTGTCTTAGTTTTTAGATTATTTTAGTCTACTTATCTAATAAACTGAGTGCTTTTGGTAGGAAAAAAACTACTTCCTTTCAGTCAAGTGCATCATCTAAAATAGACTACAGAAGAACTAAAAGGAGAGAGCGCTGTTGTGTTCGTAATGCTAACAGGCACATCCGGGGGGCTCTTCCTCCATCCTCGCCCTCCAGGGACTGAGCAGCTGCTCCGGCAGAGGACCCAGGTTCAGCTCCCAGCACCCACGTCAGCGGTGCACAGCCACCCATGACGCCATCTCAGGGAGAGGTGCTACCCTCCTCTGGCCTCTGCAGGCACCATACATTCGCACACACGCACACGCATGCCCATCCACAAATATAAAATTAAAATAAAATACATATGTTTTTGAAATTACATTGCCAAGAAGATTATAATCCCCCAGGTCCTCACTTCTCAAGGCTGGAATGGGGGGATTACAGGATGAAATGTGGAGGTGAAGGTGACAGGCAGTGACAGCTTCCTGACCCCCGGAGCTCTGCAGAAACACGCTCTTTTCTCAGTGTGCTATACTGTATTTTCTATACGTTCTCAGTCGTGACTGCCTGCAGATAAACACATTGGTGGTGCACATACACATGGGACGTTAGCCACCCATGAACACATACACATGGGATGTTAGCCACCCATGAACACA
>NW_026590061.1:1268477-1268893 GCF_907164565.1 Psammomys obesus | reverse complement strand
CCACCCATGAACACATACACATGGGATGTTAGCCACCCATGAACACACACACATGGGACGTTAGCCACCCATGAACACACACACACACACACACACACACACACACGGGACGTTAGCCACCCATGAGAACAAGCTCCTGCTGTGTGGCTCCGTGGAGGAAGCTGCTCGCCACTGTGCCTGACACATGCAAGGAAACAAAAGGGCGTTGATCATCACACTGCCTCCTGCCAGCACAACACATGTTACACACAACGCATGCACACATCCTAGCCGAAGTGAAATAACACAGAAAATGTAAAACACAGCAAACAGAGGTGAGATTAGACATATAGGACGTGATTACAGATAGCAAGCGGGATCACATCTGTGCTGCCCACCACTGTGCTCGGCCAGACACACACACACACACACACACA
>NW_026590061.1:1251993-1268377 GCF_907164565.1 Psammomys obesus | reverse complement strand
CACACACACACAGACACATACAGAACTCACAGACACACACACAAACACACACACAGAGAACTCACACACACACAGAACTCACACACACACAGACACACACAGAACTCACAGACACACACACAGACACACACACAAATACTCACACAGAGACAAACACACAAACACACAAACACACACACACACACACACACATGTCAGGCAGCCAGGAGGAGCTGGCATTGTAGGAATAATCCCTTCAGCGGATCTGAGAGCCGTAGCTGCTAACTGTGTCGCTTGTCTCTGTTACCAATGGACACACTGCACACACACCAAAGCCATTTTCAGCTTCTTGTGAGCTCACGGCACTCATGATGACGCAAACTGAAATCAGAGTGGGTGGCAGTAAGGCCAGCCTTCTTCTGCAGGAATCAGCTAAATTCCTGTTACCGTTTTCACTCTGATGGGTTTCATCTTGTTTTTTGTTTTGATTTTGTTTTGCTTCTGTTTGCTCACTGGAATAAAACCAATTGTGGTTTTCAATGGGGAAAAGGTGCAGGATTTTCCCGGCAGGCCATTGATGACCCCCATGGCATCAACCACTTGTAATTTTTCTCTTCATTATATAATGAAAATGCCGGCACCTGCCACGTGCTAACCGGAGCCTGACTCTTGCCATGTGTCTGCTTTCTTAGGTGGAAGACTGCCTACCAAAGACTGCTTTGATGATTAAAAAT
The DNA here is from genome assembly GCF_907164565.1 of Psammomys obesus. Classification (NCBI taxonomy): domain Eukaryota; kingdom Metazoa; phylum Chordata; class Mammalia; order Rodentia; family Muridae; genus Psammomys; species Psammomys obesus. Next base: position 1,267,664 of record NW_026590061.1, on the reverse strand, counting down.
AAAGGGCTAAAGGTCATCTTGGGGAGGGAGCCCGCTGTGTTAGTTCATAGACGTGGAGACAGACCTCGCTCTTGGCATGTGCTCAGCCGATTTGAATATCCGTTTATCCACCCCACCAGCCAGCTGGGAGTCCCCACACAGCTATTACTTCCTGTGAGATAGGCTGGAAGGCTTGTTGACAAAAAAACTGATAAAGAATCTCCTGAGAGCCTTGGCTTGCTCAGCAACAAAGCTCTCCTGGAGGAAGTGAACGTTTAGAACTTGATTGTGTACTCATTTTCCTTTCCACTGAGAGGCAGAAGCCAGCCTTTCAGCAAGAATAGAGAGGCTTGCTGCCCACATTGCGGACAGAGCCTCCTGCCTGTCGGCTGATGCATAGATAACAGCACCTGCCAGAGCTCGAGCCTCCCTCAGCCATGAGGAAGAACAAAGTGCTGCTGGTGCAAAAGTGGCTGTGGCTGGACATTACTGCGCTAAGCAAAACAAAGCACTTACAGAGGAAGGATTGTGTGTTTGCTCTGGTATGTGAAATTTAGAAAGAAAAAAAGCACAGAAGTTGACAGTAAGGTTGCCAAGGGTGTGGGAGAAGGAGGAGGGCAGAGAGATGACGATGAGAGGGTAATGGGGGAGTAAATGTGATCAGGTGTCCGTGTGTATGACGTCATAGTGAAGCCAGTACTCTTTAGTGTTAATGCATACAATGAAAATAATAGAGCAGAGCGACAGATGTTTCAGTTAGTAAAGCGCCCGTGAGGCTAGCGTAAGGCGGACTTTGGATTCCTAGCATCTACACAGAAATTCGGGGTGCTGTACATGTTCAGAACCCAGGGCTGCAGGGGAGCAGAGAGGATTCCCAGCTCTGTCCCGAGAGTAGCTGGAGTGTGATATCCGGGCACAATGACAGACCTGTGTCAAACTAAGATGGATTCATCTGCCTCTCCCCACAGGCCACCCAGCCTCTCTGGGCCCTCCCGTGCTTCCAGGAAAAAGCCCTGCTCCTGGAACCCCACATGCCCCACGGCTCCACACCCGGCTGCCCCCGCCTCTCGTTGCCTGGATATGACTCAAAATAGGGCACCTGGCGTGGAAGCCACGAGCAGGTGGCAGAGGAGGGAGCGGCAGGGTGTGCTGACCCAGGGCAGGGACTGCTGCGGCCTCCAGAAGCTGCGCTCAGAAGACAACTAGGCAGAGAGCTTCAGGTATCAGCACCAGCCCCAAGAGGGATACACTGTCCCAGAGCCCAAGCAACCTGTCCTCTGGAACGCTGTACACACTGCCACAGAAATAAAAAACTGATCTGAACAAGAAGGAAGATTCATCTACTCCTTCAGTTGTTCAAATCCCAATGCAGAAACACACACACACACACACACACACACACAAAAAAAAAAAAAAAAAAAAAACTGGGACACGTCTCCAAAGAGTCCAAATAAAATAGGAAGTCAATCCAAGACCTGAAAATAGAGTCTAATAAAAAGGCAGAACTGCTGAGGGAAACCCAATCTAAAATGATAGAGAAAATGAAAAACTCAGTAATCCAAATAAAAGTCTCAGTGGAGAGCGTCACAAATAGATTGGATCACGTGGAAAACGGAATATCAGGACCAGAAGATGACGCAGAAGAATCAGATCAGGCAGGAAAGATTAGTGAAACAAGAAAAGAAATATCGGCAGAACAAATGAAAACTTTGGGACACCATGAAAAAAAGCTATCCTTCCAATTACAGGAATAGAAATAAAAAGAAAGGAAAAGGGCATAGCCAAGAATATCCTCAATAAACATGCTGAAGAAACTTCCCAAACCTAGGGAAGAAATCTCATCCAAGAGGACCTACCAAACAGACAGACAGGCCAGAAAACAACTCCTCACAGCCTATTCCGTTAAAATACGAAAAACATAGAAATAAGGAAAGGAGATTGAAAGCTGAAGGCGGGAAAGCTGGAGCTGCTCACAAGGGCAGAAGAACCCGAGGGCAGCAGTCTGTTAAAAACAGATCCAGTTGTTTCCCAGGTTCTGAAATGCAACGGCTGCCCACGCAGACGGCCGTACCTGGAAAACTACCCACCAAAACTGAAGAGTTGGTGTGGGCAGGCGGGATGGCTTCATGGCTACGAGCAGCTGATGGGCTTCCAGAAGATCTGGGTTCACGGCAGAACCCTGCCAGAGCTTCAGAGAGTAACTGCCCTGTGTCACCAAGGCAGGCTCTCATCCTTCTGCAACCAGTCTTACCCTGATACCCAAACCAGGAAAGGCCAAGAAAGGGATGCAGAGACTTCGGAAACTAGTCCGAAGGGTCCTCAAAACTGGAAATGGAGCTACCGGCTGCCCCGCGCCTGCCCCGCGTCTGTGAACACACACGAAGGACTGCGCACCCAGCCGCACAGAGACCTGCACACTCCGAGTCTGCTGCCGTTGCTGCTCTGCTCACCTTCTCCAGGAAAGGGAACCAGCCTAGGTGTGCACGAGGGAAGTGCGAAACGTGTACGCGGCGGGGCATTGCTCAGCTATCCATGGGCATCAGTGAACGAAACGGGGGACTCACACTGAGTGACGTCAGCCAGGCTCGGGGGGGGGGGGGGACAGAGCCGCGTGTTTTCTCTTGTGTGCACCACGCTTTCAGTCTTTTACTTTGTGTGACTGACTTGAAGCAAGGGTGGAGTTCAGGTCATCAAAAACAAGCCGCTGAGAGCAGATGCTCTAAAGGAGGAGCATGGGAGAGCATGGGAGAAAGGAAAGCAGAGAGGGGATGACAGGGTGGGGATTCAGCGTGGGAGGGACCGGGGATGTGGGGTGGGGATGGGGAAGGATTGAGCAAAATGCAGGCTTTAAGGAAACACCATATGGAAATCTATAACCTTGCAATTTAAGCAGTAGATGCAGTCAGTGGGGACAGTGAATACAGCTGATGTGAAATGACAGAGTGACCGTCTGGGTGGAAGGTTCAATGGGGATGGGGCGGGCTATGGGCTATGAGAAGGCCGAGTAGAGGTAGGTTGGCTAAAACCAAGGGTTATGAAGAAGCTTATGTAAGTCCACTGGTTTGTAGGCTAATCCAACGCATGGAGTTCCGACATAATTTCCCTCCGTGGGTGAACAATACTGTCCCAATAAGACATGGGTTAAAAATGAACATAGTGCCGGGTATGGGTCCTTCTCTATGGGGCATGAGCCAGGTCAGGCAGGCTCCAGAGGCCCCTAAAACAGTGAAAGCCATCGCCATTGGACTTCGCTGCCCACCAAAGCTAAGTGGCAAGAGCTGGTTATCGAAGACTCCCTTTGGATGCACGACAGGAAGAGGAACCTGAATGGACCAGGAAACTCTCTTCCTTCTGTCTCTCTAGTGCCAGAAAAGCTGTGCGGGCTGCTGAGGGGGAAAGAGTTCCAGCTTCGTCCAGCGCCGGATGCTGAACGTTACAGCATCAGTCTTGAATGATGTGCCCGTCTGAGCAAATGTGCTTCGATGGCTGCTTTCTGATTGGCTCCGAGATTTAGTGCAGCTCAGAAGTCCGTGGCTGGAAGGTCGCGGGCCCTCGCAGGGACCTCGCTGCGCTTTTGTTAAAGGATCGCCTTGTCAGTGTGCCTTTTAATATGTAAGTCTGCAACCCAGACCTGTGCCGCCCTCAGCTTTGGTCAGAGAAGCTTCTGTTCGCAGTGGGTTCGAGGCAGTGCAGAGATACACATCTGCTGAAGGTTCCGAGTGTGTGTTCGTGTGCTGCTCAGCTGTGGGTGAATCGCCTGTGCTGACCTCCCTTTCCAGGGTTAAAGGAACACTACAGAAGCAAGAGCAGAGCGAACGTAAGAGCTGGTAGGTACGCAGAACTGTGATGCTTGCCTCTGGACACAGTGTGGCTGGCGTGCTCATCAGCTCACGGAAGCTGAGGTTGAGTAAACAAGACCTGCACAAGATCAAGCCGGATAATTCCAGCCTGGGGGGGGGGAGAGGTCCTGACGCCCCGCCCCGGGGGAGGAGCATCCAGAGTGTGCCGATGGCTCCTCAGGGAGGAGAGCGAGCTTCTCTGAGGGCGGTGTTGTTCACGACCAAGTGGATGGGCTCACACTAGTGCCCATGTGGAGAGCAAATCTGAACTCATTAAAAACTGGACTTATTAATAACCAAAAATAAGAAGAATGTGAAGCTGGGCAGTGACTGGGCGTAGCCACGTTATAGTGCCCAGATTCAAACGCTGATTTCTGTGCCCCCATATCTGGTCACGCTGATGCGTAAATAAAGAGGCTTGACCAGCCATCCGAGCAGGGGAGAGAGCGGGGCTGGGCTTCCTGCACAGTAACCTCACAGTGAAAGGGGCAAGCTTGTGCCAAGGGCTTCCCTTGTCCACTTCCTCGTGTGAAATCTCCCGTGGTAAACGCCATCACAGTAAATGTAGTGAGAGAAACAGTTTAAGACCTCATTTTCAAATAAAGTGGATTTTTAATTAATTGTCCTATTAGCTCTGTTTTATCTCTTACTCATGGGGTAAAAAGTTCTTGGACCATTTTCTAAGAGAGCAAATATTTCAAAACCATGAAGGGAGAAAAGGAGTTTTACTTATATTCTCATCACATACACACACAGAGATGTGTGCACACTCACAAATACATTTACACACACGGAGGAGTATACACACAGAGACATTCAGAGACGTAGGCACACCCTATACACATAAACACAGCATATTAACACACTTATTTCAAGTATGTGTAGACCCATTCTCCACCAAGACTGATTTGAAATTGTTTTCTGTTAGTTACCAGTGAACTTTTCAGTTATTTCAGCTAGGCAATGCGATACTGTCAGCTTCGTGAGACTGTTGTAAGAAATAGGTGGGTGTACAAAAGGGGAAAGGATGGGCAGAGGCTGGGCTGTAGGCCTGCCGGGGAGGGGTCTGGGTGGGGGAGGCTGGACCTCAGCCCTCAGGGTGGCGGAGGCTAGCCTAGGTAGCCTAACTGGGTAGCACCCAGCGGGCATCATCGGTAGCTATTCTTCCTCTCAAAGCTGGGATATTCTCAGAAGCCGGTTCTTGCTGGTTCCCGTGACAGGACAACACTGTAGGAGACCACAGCAGTCTCGGCAGTGACAAATCGCAGCACTGCTCGTGTAAGAAGAAAGGGCTTCTCCATGAAAAGCTGAGGGCAGAGCTGTCTCTGTGGAGTTCCTTGCCGCGTGGGAGACAGCCTTATCTAGGTTTGGAAGTGAATTCTGTTCGTGGGGCGAATGAGATGGCCCAACCGCAAAGGCGCTCGTCAGCAGACCTCACGCGAGGGGGTATTGGTAGAAGCGCAGAACTGGCTGTTACAGATTGTCTTCTGGTGTTCGTTTGTACTCCATGGCACCGAGGCCCACACATTTGCACGCCGGCTGCCTCCGGTGCAGCCTGGATGGGTGCCAATAGTGTGAGCAAGTATGTGGTGGAGAGACCGGAGAGAAAGAGAAGAGGGATGGTTCTTATGTGCAGACAGAGGCTGCACCGGAGACATGAAGACGGCGAGAAACGAGAAACGGGCTGAGCTGCCGCCTGCGGCTGTGACGCCTGGACCCTTGCAGGGTCTGTATTGATGTCTGTGCCCCGTATGACCCACAAGGACTGTGCTCCCGTTTGGGCCGCCCTCAGAGGCTGTGTTCATATCTCCACTGCTGCTGGGGCCATGCTGACCTGAGCCACGGGCTGGACACTCCTGGCCTTCATGCATGGCCCAGACAGTTTTTCTCCATGCAGTGCGACCCAGAGAAGCCACCAGCCCTGCTCTGGAATCTTTCCCCTTGTCGTTCAGCACACCGTAGCTCTGAGCTCCACACGTCAGTCTAGGATGCACTTTGAACTCATCTTCTGCAGGCGTAGGCTCTGTTCACCCATGCCTGTGCTTCACCGTTCTCCTGCTGTTGGCTGAAATATGCTCTCCCTCGTGCATTGCCTTCCTTGTCAAAGATGAGTTGATTCTATTCGTGAGGCCTGTTTCTGGATCTGGCCCACTGACCTCTTTCTTCACCCCAAATATGCCATTTTGATGAGTGAAGACCCATCAGTCTTGAAGTTGGGGTGTGAAAATCCTCTAATATTGCTCCCCTTCAATACTGAGTTGGCTGTTTTCAGTTTTTACCTTTCCATGTAAACTTCAGAGACGGTTGTCGGTGTCTACAAGATAATTTGTTGGTGTTTGGGATGGTATTTCACTGAATTTGTAGATTAAGTTAGGGAGAACAGACATCTTGAAGGGCTCCAATGAAGAAAGAAGGCCCTCGTGGATGCCACGACCACGCCCAGGCTGTGCCGCTGCCTGGAGCTATAAAGAGTAGATGCTCTTGTTCTATAAAGTGTCAAAGCTTAGCTACTGTGTGTGTAGCATAAAATCACATACTCCTTTATAGGATTCTCTCTATGTCTCTCTGTCTCTCTCTGTCTCTCTTTCTTCCTCCCTTCCTCCTTTCCTCTCTATTCCAACTGGAAGTTTTTCACTTTTACTTGTCTATTTCTTCATTTTGTTGGTCTTTTCTGTTTCTCCACTTTTACTCAATGGCTTTAATTTCTATTATCACTTTTCCTCTTGTTTCTTTGGACTTGGCTTGTTTTTCTGTTCCTTCCGAAGGAGGAAGGTTGGATTATGGACTTCAAAACTTCTGTGTTTTCTAAGATGTGATAAATCTCTCTATAAGCACTGCTTCTGTCCATGCCATGTATATCGTTAATTGTGTCTTTATTTTTTGCACACTTCAAAATAGGTTAATGACCATTTATAGTTCCTCTTTGACACACATAAGTCTGTAACAGTGCGGGATTTTCCAATGGATCTTTCTGTTATTGATCTCCAGTTTGATTTCCTTGTGCTCTGAGAGCCAAGTGGGGTCTCTGCGCTCTCTAGCTGCGTGTGTGCGTGTGTGTGTGTTGTGGCTGGGTGTGGGGCATTGCAGCAAATGTTCCATGTGAGTCTGAGGATGGGAATGGCGCCTTCCATTGTCTGGAGCAGCCTGGAGACGCCAGTCCATCCATTTTATCAATGGAGTTCCAGCTCTGACTTCAACCAAATTCTGCTTCTCTTCTTCCTGCTAAATCTGCCCAATTCTGATAAAGCTATCTCAGAATCTACAACCCACGGTAATTTGCATCTTCTGCTTCAGATCTGTTAGTTTTTGCCTCAAGTGTTTGAATATGCTGCGATTCTCCCCAAACACAGTCACCACATGGTTAGGTCATGGTCAAGTATGACATGTTATCATGTTGTCTGTCATCCCCTCTCTTCCTGAGAACCCTGCTCGGTCTGAGGCCTGCAGTGTGACAAAATCCATGATCAAAGCACCTTAACGGCAGAGACTTCACGTTGGCTCCCGAGACAGGGCCACGGTCCACCTCGAGGGGACTCACAGTTACAGCGGCATGAAGTAGCTCCGTTCTTACTAATAAGCCAGTGTTCCGTGAGGCTGCCCAGGAGGGCACAACGAGAGCTCTCTGGCTAGAATGTAGAGGACACTTACTTCTCGCTCTCGAGGGCTGAGCCGATAGCACAAGGGCCGCAAGCAGACAGTTGTGAGCACTGAACTTGAGAACACCCTCTTGGTGTCTGGAGAAATGTCTGATGTGGGGAGAGACAGGAGCTCCCCACATCATCAGAGATGCTGTAAGTGTGTAAAACTTGAAGCACGGTTTCTTTTTCGGTTGGTGTGTCTCCTTTTGTGTTTGTAGTGGCTGCCCTGGAGTTAGGAACAAATTTTCCGAACTTCATACCCGTGTTCAGAAAACACAACACTAGTAACAGAGATGTGTGAAAATTATGACAAAATCATCTTGATTCCTCCATCCTGTCCATCATTGTATTGCTGCATTTCCTGTAAACACAAGCACCCTTGAACACATATATGTACACACAGATGTTGAGCATCTCACTGCTAGCATTGTTTTGCAAAAAAAAAAAAAAAAATTATCAGCCCAATTGACAGTAAGAGAAAATGTTTTAACTTTATTTAATTTACCAAGAGTCTTCTATTCTCACATAATGTGTATTTCTCTCTGAAAATTCCCTTTAATATTGCTTCAAAAGCAGATCTGCTGCCAACAATGGCCACAACAATCATTTAAGTTATGTTTTATAAGGGAAGGGTTTTTCCCTTTTTAAAAGAATAATTACACAATGTAAGCACCTGTCTCTATCCTGTCCTTCTTACAGGATTTCTGAGATATCAGACAACACTCACCATTGTTCCCTTCTTCACGCTGAGTTTTTTAACCCTCTGGCTTGTCTAAAATTTTTATCTTTCGATGTTCTGAAGCTCATATGTGCTGTGAAGCAGTGGTTCCTCCCAGATCCCATTTCTTCCCGTTTGCTCGCTTAATGTTCTCTGTGTTTTGAGGTTCCATAACTTGGTCTCTGGCAATAATTTGAGGGTAGACTTTGTCACTTCTGCTTCTTCATTCCTTTCGGGGGGATTTCCACAGGTGCCACGTGTTCTGTAGTCCCACAGTCCTTTGAGACTTCCTTCTGTGCTTCCTCTTCTTTGCTTTCCAGTGTTGATGGATGGCTTCCATAGCTGTATTCTCAGCTCAGGGAATCTGTCCTCGATGCTCTCGGCATCCTAACAGCCTTTCCAATGACATGCCTCAAACCTCTAACATTCCGGAAGTTCTCCCCTCCTCATTCCATCTCTTGTCTTGTGCTTTTCGCTCTGAGCTGTCAGCATTGTACTCATACTTTAATGTCTCCTCTGGTCTGCTGCTTTCACATTGCTTCTGTATCTGGCCCTGGCTGTGACGCCTGCACATTCTCATCTTATGGCATTTTCCTGTCCTATTTTTACTTTGGTTCATGTTTTAGTATGCTGTAGTCTCATGTTGCACTGTGGGCACAAAATGCTCTGTACAGGTGTCTGCTTTGGTGAGGAGGATGGTCAAGGAGGATGGCATTGGATGGGGGCTGGCAAATGGGGGCTGAGGTTATTGAATAAGCGAAATATCTGCCAGGCCCAAGGTAAATGAGGCAATTTTAAATTCTAACAGTGTCTGTGTCTCATTACTTGTGATAGTGCGTTAAATAATAATGCCATGATAATCTTAGGGCTAATAATAAACAGCATATATCCCAACACTCACTTATTTTTTAATTTACCACAACATATACTCAAAGTTATTTGGCAGAAGTTTAATAGGAAGGAGTTAATATTATACGTGTTTTCTACATGCTGTTTTCTCCCAAGTTTAAGTTCTTAGAACGTAGTGCAATTAACTGATGGAACTCCCTTATTTGCTTTAATATGTATGATAGTTAATATGTAACACAGAGCGTTAGTTAATGGCGACATAGCCACATTGCAGGCTCACTGTGGGAGCCCTAAATGTCATCAACACTGCTCTCAGAACACGCTGGGTCCTTGTCTTAGTTACTTTTCTCCTGCTGAGGAAGACACCACGACCAAGGCAACTTAGAGAAGAAACAGTTTGCTGGGGGCATACAGTTTCAGAGGGCAAGCCCTGACCATCACGGTGGGGAGTGTGGGGAGAGGGCAGGCAGCCCTGGTCTTGGAGCAGCAGCTGAGAAACTTGTATCCTGACCCACTGGGCAGGGAACACCAACAGGAAATGAGCTTTTGAACCCTCACAGCAATCCCCTGCTCCCAACAAGGCCCTCGCCTCCTAACCCTTCCCACACAGTTCGTCCTCAAATGACGAACCCCAGGGGGCTCTCCTTCAAACCACCACAGCCAGCTCACCATGAGCTCACAGGGCACACTCCCGCTCCGCCTTCACCTGTTACACCAACGTGCTAATATACTGTACTTTTCAGAGAGCTATACATGTCTCTAGGGGAAGGAAGACCAGGAAAAAAAGTCATGGGAAAACACAACTAGAGCTGGGGAGAGAACTCAGGCTTAAATGTCACTGTGCAGAGTCTGGCCCCCAGAACCCACATACACTCTGTGTCGGCTGGGAGGCATTCCTGTAACCCATCATGGGAGGCCAGGACCGGATCTCTGGAGATAGTGGGCAGAGAGGTTAGGCTCTGGGTTTGATTGAGATGCCCTGTCTCAGTGACGGACGTAGAAGAGCAACAGAGGAAATGTTCCAGTATCAACCCCATGTCTCTGCACACGCATGCACACCCACACATGGTGAGCTGGCATACTTACATATACACATATGTAACACATACATATACACATACTTACATATACACATCTCACACACATACTGGTGAGGAAAGGAGAAAAGAAGCCTTCCCACAGCTCGTTGCTTCACAAAGTGACTAGATACTGAAAGCTAACTTTCCACATGCAGAAGAAAGGAAACTCACTGATGAGAGACGGCAGTGCCCGTCTGCGCTCCACATCTGGTCTCCACACGTGACTGTGGCGAGGAGAGATCTGATGTGGCCCAGCCTCACCATCCCTGCACAATCCCCCAACCTGGAGTGGGGGTGCAACTGTGAACATCAAGGACACCGACCATCAGCTTTCCAAATCAGTAGATGTGAGTTTCTCTAAGAGACTGTTGTCCTTTTGAGTGAGCAGGGCTCCTGGTCAATAGCCTTGGTCAATAGCCTTGGTCAATAGCCTTGGTCAATAGCCAGCAACAAGATGAAGACCTGGGTCCTAGAAAAGCCTACAAGAGCTAGCTGTACATTCTGCCTACCACTAGCTGGGGAAGGGGCTGCCAAAGAAGCCGCTGATGAGCTGGAGCGGAGATTGGCTGCCGGGAGCGAGGACTCCAGTTACGGGCTCCTTCTGCCTGGAGCGCTTCCGGCCAGCCTCTGACAGGCACCGGGGCACTTCTTACACACCACTGTTTGTTTAACTAAGTGTTGGTTTAGGAACAGAGAACTAACACAGTCACCTTGAACAGGAAGTAAAGTCCAGTCCTCCCGCTGTGAAATGAGATTGTAGGCGTAAGTCACCAGCTTTCTGGTTGTTAAACACTGTATTTTTATGGTTCTGGGTAGATAAAGATCAGCTGTCCTGTGATAACATCAACGGACACTGAGACAGGACCAGCGAGTGAGATTCCTGTGGAGCTCTGGTTTCACTCAGAGCTCAGGGTGTTGGCGAGCGATCTGCCATACGAGTTTATGTCTGGAACATCCTGTAGGTATTCTGTATTGTAAACAAGAACCCCAGGGTAGATTTACAAAGAAATACTTGTTTTACAGGGTTGTACAAAACAGTAAGCTGTCAAGCAACGGGGGTGGAGGAGTTTTGAAGGTAGAGATTGGTCAGTATGATAAACTGTTTCTCAGTGCTGGCCAAGAGCAACAGGGTACGAGGCTCAGGTCTGCATGTCGTCTTGTCAAGCCTCTGTGAAGGTGAGTTTGTGTTGAGAGCACCCAGAGCCATGGAGCCCACTGCCCAGGCCGGCATTTTGCTTCTGGCTTAGCTGTTGAAGAAGGTGTTTTGCAAGAACAGGACACTCTTAGCATATGTCTGCTCAGCCCTTCGAAAGCAGACTGAGAATCCTAGGACAGTTCTCACGGAAGCTAAGAGTTCTCACACAGCCTGCACTGCGTCTTCACCAGGAAAGGCCTGACATGGATGAGGGAGAGTTCGAAGGGGAAGCCCTCATGGCTGAGCGATTGACGAGTGATAGGTTCACAGAGAGGTGGGGGAGGGAGGATCACTGCTTCCAGTTGTGAACCCTCTTGTCCCGGCCCCAGGATCCAAGTGTTCACTCAGACGGCCTGGGCCAAACTAAAGGGTCACAACACAACCCCACAAGCAGGAATCTGAAGAAGGGCAGAGAGGGATTAGAAAGGGGAGGGTTGAGAGCAATGGGAGGAAGAAAAAAGTCGGGAGAGAGTAGTCAGAAACTGTCAAAGAAGAAAATTAATTGCAATAAAGTTTGGTTTCTTTGAAAACTCAGTTATGTTATCTAAACTGTTTTTGTTTTAATCCCAAGTGTGGGATTTTAACTTTAGGCTCTAGTTTGCCGGCAGCTGATAATCGGGGGCGTGGTCTTTGACAGCTGCTGAAGGCCTGCCTCTGCAGCTCGGGGAGGGGCGTGGCCTAGGGCTCTGAGGCTATGAATGTGAGAGCCTGGAAAGAGAGAAGGCATGACACGCAGTGGTGGCTTGCCGAGGTGGCCTGTGGCAGTTTGGAGAGACCAGAGACTGACAGTGAGGCGGTTGGAAAGACACAGGAGAGACGATTTGTGGCACAGCGGCTTTGAGGTGACACACAGAGGAATCCGCTGTTGCATCTGCTTTGATAGAGACTGGTTTAACCCCAAAAGAACCCATTGACCCTAAACAACCAGGAGAAGTGAAAGAGTCTGCACCCCCTCTCCCCACTATCCTTCTCTCCCTACCTAGGGTTAGGGGGTTGGAAGGGAGAGGATGTAAGGAACCTCAAAGAAAATAACTGATCAATACAGGACAGATAAAGCTAGCGAACCATACAACTCCCTGTAAAAATAAAAAGCTGACACATAGGACTGTGCCCAGGAAAGGTACACGGATTCATTTCCTGGGACGGATCAAAGCGTGAATGGCTTAAGCAACAGAACTCATTCTCTCACTTTCCCGGACTTTATGAGACTCGGTGGGTGGAGCACCAGGCTGCTTGAGAAGCTGTAGGAAGGCCTCTCCCCCACCCCGGCTCTTTCAGCTTCCGCAGCCATTTGCATTTCTTGGCACTGTCTTTGGGGTCCACGTCATGTTAATGTCTGGGGTTTACTCATCATCCTGGTGGTGGATGTCTGACTTCCCCCGGACTTGCTATTGTACGATGATTTGCCATTCGGCTGGGAGTCTCCCTGAGTGGCTCAGGATGGTCCTGCTGCAGGACCCGAACCCACCCGGAAGAGCCTCCCTCTCAAGCTCTGAATTTGCAAGACCAGGGGCCCTTCCATCCATCCCACTTCACCTCCTTCCCACGTATCACGAGGGGAAGCCCTAACCCCAGCACTCCAAAACTGCTTTCTCTGCAACAGGGTCCTTGCAGGTGTTGTTGTTCATACCAAGACACTGGGGTGAGTGAGCTAAAACTCATCACCACCCATAAGGAGCAGTGTGAGGCTGCAGACCTGGGCACACCCAGAGGGGCACGTGAGGATGAGGGCAGATCTGGCTGTGGTGGCTACTCTGGTGTCAACCAGACGACGTCTGGAATAAAGCAAAGTTCAAGTAGTTGGACACACCTGTAAGGGATTGCTCTTGACAGGGAAGACCCCACTTTCTGGTGTCAGCTCGCATACGGAGACATGGAGGAAGAGAGCTCTGGGCCTCCTCCCTGCTTGCCCTCACTCTTGGTAGTACATTCACCCATCCTGCTGTGAGCCATCCTGCACTGGCGTTAGAACCTGCTTCTTCAGGATCCAAGACAGACTGAAGACCAGCATCTCTGCAGGAATCCTCTGGGGCTCCAGCACCGACTGGGGCTGTTGAGGCGCCCAGCCTTGTGGACTGAACCTCTACCAGATGCTTGGCCTTTCCAACAAGTGACAACCAGAGCCCAGCCTATGAGCCCCTGTAAGAGGTCATGTGTGAGTGTGTGCATGAGTATGTGTGAGAGTGTGTGTGTGTGTGTGTGTGTGTGCATCCTCTCTCTCTCTCTCTCTCTCTCAGTTCTGTCCTAGAGATTCCTAACTAACACATGGCTTTATACCTCTGCACCCCAGAACCACCAGAGATGGCAGGGAGACCACCACGAGTATGAGAGAATTGCAGAATCGGCTCTCCCTCAAGCCCCATGAGGAATCAGCCCTGCAGACCGGGACCGCAGCCCTGCAGACCCCTGGACCGCAGCCCTGCCGCCTGACGTCCGTGGTGGGAGCCGCCCAGCTTGCACACACACGCACAGCCCACCGTGTGTGTGAGTACAAGTGGCATGACAACATCTATTGTTTTTATTTTGCAGTAATGTTGCATTCGCCTGTGAGCACTCCTCAGAAAGCGGCCTCCTAATTTCCTACTTTACAAATACCTATAACGAGCAATTAACCCTCCACACCTTTCTCAGTTTGCGCATTCGTTTGGATATGCCCTAATAACGAGAACTCCTTGGTCAAAGGGATTTGAAAATAAAAAGGAAGTGTGCTGCTAAATTGCTTTCGAAAAAGTGACAGTTTCCCTTAAGTTACCTGTGTGACCAGCAATTTTTGCATTTTGTGTTTATCTTGCATCACTCGGGTCAAAGCCAGAGTGTGGTAGAAGAGCTTCCTCTACCCCTGAACTGCATTCTCAGCCCTTTTTTTTTTTTTCTTCTTCTTCTTCTTGAGATGGGATCTTCACATTTTTAGCCAGGCTGTCCTTGAGCTCTCCAGGTAGCCCAGGCAAGCCTTGAACTTGCCACCTTCCTGGCCCAAGCCAGCGTACTAAAGAGCCAGGGTTACAGGTGAAAGATTTCCACACCTTGTTACCATCGTTTTCCTGGGTCATTTCAAGTCCACTCACAGAATTTGGGGCTGAAGACACATTCAAGTATTTTAATTGACGTGTGTGTGTGTGTGTGTGTGTGTGTGTGTGTGTGTGCGTGTGCGCATGCGTGGCGTGTTTAACTGCGTGTCTGTCTGGTACTACTCATTTTTTTCTCTTGTTTTCACACAATCACCTAAGCAAAACTGCCGCTATCTCCGGGTCACACTTTCCTCCTCATACTTAATTATTCTGAGTCCAGAGGCAGACAACTCAAGGGAAGTGTGAATTTTTCAATCTTTCTGATTTAAAGTAGCTTATTTCATTAATCTCGACTTTTCATGATTCAAAATCGGCGTCTTTGAGTATCTACCGGCTGTCCTAATGAGAAGAGGCTGACTTTGGAGTGGCGTCCTTCCCATTTCCCTTAACTGGCTGTAAATTTGGAAGACGACCTTCCACACCATGAAGAGCACAGCGCTGGGCGTTGGTCGCTTTTCCTCTCTCAGCTCGAGGGGGAGTTGTGCTCTCCTGCCTGTCCATCACTCTATGACTCGGCTGCTGAATTTCTGCCTAAAATTTATGAAAAACCAAATATAAATAAAAACTGTCAAAGCTACCAGGAGAGGAAAGAAGGCCTTTTTGGGGAGGGGCCAGGGACTGGTCTACCTGCCTCCCCCAGGGCCTGGCGCGTGGGATCCCTGCCCACCAGAAAGCAAGCGTGCAGAGCCAGGTTCGGCTCTCCCAGCCCCAGACCCCCGGAAGGAGGAAGCATGCCCAGCCTCCCTGCCCCGCCCGCCCCCTCCACACGCCTGCCACCCCTGGGCTTCCCCGAGCCGGCGGGTCCCCGCGGCCTCCACCCACCCTGCGCGGCTGCGGAGATGGAGAAATGGGACCTGGAACGCGCTTTGCTGGTGCAAAGGGAAGGATCGCTACTGCAGTGAATCGCCTCAGACTCTCTCTCTCCCTCCCTCCCCCTCCCTCCCGCCTCTGCCTTTCCCGACAGGGCGCCCTCCCGGCTCACTTTCCCCTCACCCAACAATGCACAGCAGCGGGGACCACCCGGAGCCCGGGCGATGCCGTCCTGGGGCCTGCGCGCTCCCGCCCCGGGCAGAGGCCTCGACTGGGCGCCCAGCAACCACCAGGAAGGTCGGAGGGAGGTGCGCTCCTCCGCCCCACACCCAGCGCGGAGCAGGATATATAGAGTCACGTTTGGGAGCCCGGAGAGCAGAGGCGCGGTGCCCAGCAGCTCCAGAGTCCCCGTGTGCCCGGGAGGACCGTGACCGCCGGCCGCCCGCAGCGAAGCAGCAGGTACCCGGACTGAGCGGGCGGGGGGGGGGGGGGGCGG
>NW_026590061.1:1194358-1251893 GCF_907164565.1 Psammomys obesus | reverse complement strand
TGGGTGGGAGGCCCGGAGGTTGGGTTGGGTGGGGGCCTCCGGTGCCAGGAGAGATGCGGTGCCCTGCAGGTGGCCTGTGCCCCTGCAGGCTCTGGGCATCGCTGAGTCCCCTGGCTGAGAAGCACAGCTGGCGGAGAGCCTGAGAGCCGCGAAGGGCTGAGCAGGGCGAACAAGGGACCTCTCAGTAGTGACGGGGACAGACGCGTGGCTGGTCCCACCCCAGCCTCCCTGGTCCAGGGGCTGCTTGTGGAGACAGCCTGTATTTCCAGGCCATGTGTGCTGTGGTCCCTTCCTGTCCTCCCTGGCCCTCTGGCCCCACCCCGGGCTGTGAGCATTCAGGCCCACCCACTCACAGATTCTCCAGGGTCACAAGGCTGAAACGGGGCTGGTGGCCAAGTAGGTCTGTCTCCTGTAGAAGTTCCTGGCTTCCCCCAGTGACTGGGCATGAGGAGAACAGGGGCAGGTACCAGGGCCTCGCTAGGACAGGTGGCTTAGGGAAGGCTGCCCTCACAACCGCCCCCCCCCCAGGTGACATGAGCCCCCTGCCAGGCCCCTGCCCCGGCTCCCTCCTGTCTCCTTTCGGGGAAGATCGTGAACATTTTTGCCTTCCGCGTCTTTTACCTACTGTTGAGCCGTCATGGTCGTTCTCCGTTTATGTGCAAGCCTCCGGCCACCCTTTGTATGATGTCGAACACTTGGTGGGCAAAGGGCCAAGCGAGCAGGAAGCTCCAGGATTGTGTGTTCTGCTGGTGGGAGATGGTGTCCGGCGATTGATGTTAGAAATGGAAATGTAAGACTCAGCCTATAGTTCCAAACTAGCCTCTTTTGGCATCCGCACTGATGTGAGTTAGAGTTGACGTGGGGCCACAGCTGCTCCAGTCATAAAGCAGGACAGAGATTAGATCAATTTAAGGCGGCTTACAAACTGCACAGGGGTCATTTTGGCAAATGTCGAGTCTGGGGTGTTGGGATCTAGAGACGACTGAGAGGTTTCTCCTGACCAAACTTCACGCGTGGTGTTTCTGGGGGCCCAAAACCTTGCCCTTTCCTCATTTCCCTCACCTCTAAGGGCATCTTCCTGTCCGAGCTTTCACTCCGCCGTAAACAGTAGTGGCAAGCTGCACTAGTCTGTCAGACAGAAGCAGCTTGCAGCGAGCTGGTCAGCACCAACAATGATGGAGGAGGATGCGTGACAATAAACTCCCCACGGAGCCACAGTTCGAGCCTGCTGGCAGAGGGATTGCCTCAGAGGGGCTGAGGAGCCATCAGCTCATCTCTCGGCATCACTTCCAGGTTTCTCAAGAATGTACATGTCTTGGGGGCTGCAGGAATGGCTTGGTGGCTGAGAGCATTTGCTGCTTGCTTTAGTCAGGGTTTCTGCTGCTGTGAAGAAATGCCATGGCCACGGCAACTCTTTAAAGGAGAACATCTCATTCCGGCTGGCCCACAGGACTGAAGGCCTAGTCCATTACGATCCTGACAGGAAACACTGCCTTGTACAGGCAGACATGGTGCCAGAGCAGGAGGAAGAGAGAGACTGGGCCTGGCTTGAGCATTTCAAACCCCAAAGTTCACCCCCAGTGACGCACTTCTTCCAAGGCAACACTTCCCAACAGCAGCTCCCTAAGCGTTCAAAGTGAGTCTGTGGGAGCCATTCTTACTTAAGCCGCCACACTGCTCTTGCACAAGGCCTGAGTTTTCGGTTCCTGGCACTCACACGGTAGCTTACAACCATCCATGACTCCAGATCCGGGGTATCTGATGCCTTCTCCTGGCCGGCGTGGACACCTGGCATTATTGCAGTGTACATACCTGTGTCCGGGCAGAGTACTCATACATGTAAGTCACTGTAAGGAGAAATGAAGTGTGAAGAAGAAAAGGATACAGATGCCCTGACCGGGTCACCGTTTTCTTTCTTTTCTCTTGAAGATCCATGTTACACTTCCCCCTGGAACATTCAGTCAGCCATAAGAGTTCGCTGTTCTCATTCATTCATTCATTCATTCATCATTCATTCATTCATCCATCCATCCATTCATTCATTTTTGGCAGGGTTTCACATAGCTCTGGCTGGCCTTGAACTTACTATGTAGATGAAAGGACCTTGAATATATTCCTTTCCTGCTTATACTTCTGGAGTGTTGAAATTATAGGCTTGCCTCCCCGTGTGCAGTCTCCACAGGGCTGAGGGTGTGCTCTGGGCTTCTGGGTGCTAGACAAACGCTCTTCCTGAGCTCCATCACCAGCCCCCAAAGGTTTCACAAGTGCCCTAGAGACCCCTGGCCTGCTTGCTCCTCCAGCCTGCCCTGCTGCTGTGGGCTCTGTGGGAGCACTCACTACTGTGAGGGTCGTCTTCCTGTTCTGTTTTGTCCACAGACCGCTCTGAGTATCTGATCATACAAATCAGACACACTTTCAGAAGGTGTCAGCTTCCTGGTACCATATACCCAGCGGCTCTGCATGGGACCAGCTCAGGGAATTCAGAGTCCAGAACTGCACCGGGCCCCACATCTAGGTTATTTGGCTTAACCTTGGAGCGGGCACTACCGTCTTAACTACCGTTTTACAGTGGGATCTCATTATTCCCCAACCCCAGACTGACGGCTGTGCTAGAGCTTAGTGAGTCGTGGTGTTTTCTCACACCAACCCTAACTCGAGTGAGCTTCCTGGAGGCAGCACCTGCCCGAGGACAGAGAACTTCCTGGAGTGCTGGGAGCCGTGGCTCTTGTGAGATAACAGGCGTGTGTTGTCACTTCAGGAAACAAGGCTGGGTGCCCCACATGTATGGGGCATGCCTGGTCACTCGTGGGTGGGAGAGACAGACCGGAGTAGGCTTACTCCTGACTGGAGGAAGGCAGGAGCTACCACAGCCTATGGGTCACCTGGCTGACCTGAAAACCAGGCTGCTTTCTGGGAATCCCAAGTTTGGGCTTGGCCGGTGTTTTTCTTCCTGGCTATACTAAATAGAGCTTGCTTTATTTATTATAATTGGGTAATTGTGTAACTCATCTTTCTGCAGGAGATTTTCTGTAGCTGCTTTCTTGGGTGCCTTTGAACACATTAATAAGCTTTTCTTTATCTCAAGTTATTTACTGGCATGAGAATGACAAACCAAATTAAAGATACTTGGATTACCTTTGGGCAAAGAGAGAGAGAGAGAAGCAAGCCATGCTTGGTAGCACATGTGGGTAACCCTGGCCCTCAGGAGAGGGAAGTGGCAGGTTCAGGACCTCACCATTGCCCTCTGCCTCACGGTCGGATCTAGGCCTGCCTGGCCACGAACCAGTCTTGATTGAAATGGAGTGAGTTGCAGGTGGCCTACCTCCTTGATTGCTGACAGAGACGGTCTGAGGGAGCCGTTTACTGCGCTTTGGGGAGATTTAGGACTGTTGGCCAAGCTCCTTGAAGGGCTTGTACAATCTTTACACTCCTCATATCTCCATAAGAAACTCAGATGAAGAGTGTCTAGGCAGCAGGGTCTGAGGTTTTAAATATTGGTTAAACGTTACGTGTACAGGAGTGGGACTGTGAGCCGAATGCAAAGGACAGCCTCTTGGAAGACACATGCTAAGCTGAGCCAGTGCTTGAGTCCTGCGCACCCTCAGACAGAACAGGGGTTGAGCAGGAGTGCCCCGGTGACACTTCCCTCAGGAGTGTGACTGGCTTTTTGAGTCAGTTAATGGAGGATCCTTACACTTAAAATCTTGACCAAGTAGCCCTTTAAGCATCTAAGAGCTATCAATCAGCTCAAGCTGGCCTCCCCTCACCACGTGGTCCTCTGTAACTCTTACACCCGCTAAGGAAGCGAGGAAATGTCTCCCTTGACACCTCCACCCTGAGTCCCCATTTTTTACTTTCTTCCGCAGAGCTACTTGAAGCTTTGGGTCTGCTCTAGCGGAGCACTGAAGGCTTTTCAGCCGGAGGCTCTGCTGAACTGTTCTAAGAAAGCAAATCTACACACTGCCAGTAAGGAGAATGGACTGGAGAGATGAAGGCTGAGAATCAGGAAGTGTTCAGGGCTGGCTGTGAGGAAAAGGCAGTGCAAGGAGGACACGCTGAGCCTTCAGTGCCCCATGTGAATGTGGCTGAGTCCAGGGGTGCTGGGCTGGATAGGGGGTGCCGCTGCAGGAAGCTTGAGGTTAACGCTTGTGCAGAGACTGCTATTTTTAAAGATTTTGTTTATGTATTTTTAATTTTGAATGATGTGTGTGTGTCTGTGTAAGTGTGGATTTGAGTGCCAGTGGAAGCCAGAAGCACCAATGCCCTGGCATTACAGGAAGTTGAGCCCCTGTGTGGGGGTGAGAACCACCCCCTGAGGAGCACTGCTTGCCCTGCCTGGCCCCTCCAGCCCTGCTGAGAACTTAGGTGCGCACCGGGGGAGGGTGTGTGTGCGCACGCGCTTCATTCGCAGCCCCTGGAACAAGAGCAGAAACCAAACGGATCGGAGGCTGCCAACTGAGCAGATGAGGGGAAAGAAGGAGAAAGTTTGCATCTCAGGTTCTTCTGCTGTTTGAATTCTTTTTAAATCCACACTGCATTTTGTAATTTTTAAAGGTTATCACCACGACAGATATAGCTCTTATTTTTCTGCCTTGAGCTTAGAAGGGATGTGGTATAATCTCCTAAAATGGCAAAAACCATGGAGGACAAGACTGCACTTCATCAAGGGTCTGCTCTGAGACACAGTCCACTCCCTCACGAAGCCTTCTCTCCTTCTCTCAGCAGCAGGCTCTGCAGCCTGTCATTTGTGGGACAGTTGTTTCATGGGATATTAGCAGTTAAGTGAAAGAAAAGGAGAAAAAAGAAAGCTTTGCTGATACAGCTCTGAGAAATCCTTGACTTAACCCAGTTAAGTGGTTTACTACAGGGATCCTCAGAGCCCACAGTAGATCAGTGGCGCCTGGAAGTCATCAAAGGTGAACCGTGTCTCCTGTGGCACTCCCTAAGCCTGTGACCTTGAAGTGTTTCTGGTGGAGCATCTCAGGAGTCTAGAGAAACGTGTGCGGTAGTCCTGTGGGAAGCGCTGGCCTAGATTAGCAGATCAGCCCTCAGCACCGTGCTCTGTTAACTGTTAGCAGACTTGGCTCTTTAAAGCTTCCTCCCAGGGCAAAGCCAAGCCTCGGAATCCTCTCTGTTATGCCGATGCGAAGACACTCCCCCAGGAATAAGCAGGACCATTTTCTTGCAATGTTTGTTTCCGGCATCTGCTTTCCTGATGGGGCTCAATCCACTCAGTCTGTTAGCATTTCCAGGTAAGGGGACTCCACAGGGAGGAGGACGCTCCAGCAGAGCCATGGATTCTCATGTTCACAGTTTCATCTTCTGGGCCTCATGTGAAACCTCCCAGGCTGACATGGTGTGGGCAATCGGGCAGCCATGTTTTCCAAGTCCTATACATCCCTTTCCCTGCGATCCACAATAAGCTCATGGCGGCTGCAGGCAGGTGTAGCCTGTGAGTGCAGAACCCTGGCAGTTCTTGAGAGGCCCTGCAGATTTGGAACCTCCGATTTCATCTGCTTGGAGCTCAGTCCCAAGTGCTGACCAATAATAGCCTGGGGTCCAACTCGGCTTCCAGCTTTGTGTTATCTTTCAAACTGGAAATGGTTCTTACATCTTTTTTGGAAGTTAGAAATAATCAAGAATATTCTGTGGCATCAGTAAATTGCATGAACTTTAGATGTTGAAATCTGTAAGTCAAGTTTTGGTCGGCTGCAGCTGGCCCTCACCTCATACTCCCCGTGGCTGCTCTGGAAATCGGTTAGTGAATGTGAGACGGCCAAAGCCTTGTGGATTTACCTTGGCCAGGGCCTTCCAGTCACCGCTAGGCGAGGCCACATCACCACTGCGTGCTCCATTGGTTCGTGCATTAAGGGGCGGAAAGTCAGGTAGGTAAGAGAGCCAGAGCGGGGCCAGTGGGCTCCTCGGACGTGTCCAGGGCTGCACGGCTGGCTGCATGGCCCTGCGGCAGCAGAGAGATTATGAAATACGCAAACATGCAAACTCATCTGTGACGAATGAGATGAGGGCTGGAAATGCCGCTCGGCGCCGTGTAGAACACGTCCAAGCTTGTATGAGGCCCCAGGCTGGGTATTACCCCACGCCATGGGGAAAGGTGCGACCTTGGTAAGTACAGCCACAGCCTCGGGGTTAGAGGAAGCTGGCCTGCCATCACCTCAGAAGTGCGTGCTCCGAGCACAGATTCCCCTGAACACCCTTCTAGACTTGTATTCAGTGAGGAGTAGACTCCGTTCTCGTTAACACACTCTTCACGCCAAGAGTGCTGACCAGGGAATGACCGAGAGCGTCTCCTTGCTCCCACTCAGCGTCCATTGATGTAAGTCTCTGGTGTAAGGCTTGCCAACTGTTTCCAAGGCAGTCAGTGTGGCTGGGCAAAGAACTTGGAGGGCCAAGGACTCACCGTCCGTAGGACGTAAGACCAGAAGCAAAGTTCCCACACTCTGTGTTCCACAGGCTAGCCGCCGCCATGGTATCTTCCCAGCCGGTGTTTCGTGGGGTGCGTGCGTTCACAGGGAAACCAGGCTGCCATTCTACCCATCGCTCGCTCCACGCCTGAGCAGACACGGGGCTCTGAGCAGGGAGTTGGTTTCAGATGGGGCCCTTCTCCACACACTTGTCTCCACGTCACGTCACTCTGTCTCTAGATTGAGAATCAGAGCCCCGGCCCTGTGGGTCTGCCAAGCGGGGCTTGCTCAACCATCTTCAGTATGCCCACAAAAGCATAGAAGGGGTGCCAGTGTGGCCGAGCTGGGCAGAGAAACAGGAGAGGTCGAGAAGTGTCCCCCAGTCCCGGCCTGGAGTAGCTGAGAGGCCTCCACAGATGAGGTCACACTCACGTTCACCGTCCTGTGAGCTGGTGGGGACAGGTGGGGAGAGCCTTGTGATGTCGTGTCTGGGAGGCCAGGCCCTCTTCTGGCTGGCCCCAGACTTCAGCCCGTTCCCTCAGCCAGCACAAGATTCCTAGGGAAATTCCTCAGTCTTCTGATGGCCAGGGGCAGGGGCGCAGCGTGGTCAGTGTGCTGGCTCCCTGCCAGGCGGTGTGGCTCTTGCACCCTCCTCACTGGGCTGTGATCTAGACACACAGGCTTGGCGGAGCTTGGTCCAGTGGGAGCAGCTGTGCGTGCCCTCGCTGCCGACAGCCACAGCCGGTTTCCCGTCTCCAGTGCCTCTCTCAGAAGGTTTTTGCTTTTCCCTCAAAGGACATTTATACCAAGTCCCCTGGACTGAGGCCAGCTGCCTCTCCGTCCTCTCTTCCTCCACCTCTGCCCTTCCCCACACAGGCGAGAGCATCCGTGAGCCGGCTGCAGCACCCTTTGCTGTGTGTTGCTGGTGTGACACTGGCCTGAGCTGCTCAAAGCTGCTGGGTGACTCCCCGCCCGCCCTCCAGGAGGCAAAGGAGGGGAAGTGGTCTTGAGGAGAGGCTGGAGAAAAGAGACTTAGGAGGCTGGAAAGGACTCCCAGCTCCACCAGGCACCGGACGGTGGTATGAATGGAGTCTGGGGAGGAGCGTGTCCTAGCGTGGCCACCAAGTGTGATAGCGATAAGGGTGCGAGCGGGCACAAACTGAGCCTAACAGCAGGAAGGAAGTACAGAGATCTAAAGTGTGCTCCCCGAGGTGGAAGGAGGACTCCGCATCTTCTTGCAGAACTGTCCCCAGCTGCTGCTCTGCGGACACGTGGAGACGGCATCAGCAGAGCCGGAAGTGCAGTCCAGCTCCTTTCTGCTTTGCTGGCTTGTGACAGACAAATGATTACTGCAGTGAGCTCACCAACCTTGCCAACTCTCCACGGTCGCGCTGTGGTTCCACCCCCACGGTGGTCCTGGCCCGGCCCTCCGGTGGCTCAGGTCACACAAAGGCAGGAGCGAGGCTGCCGATGGTGCTGGCTAAGCTCACCCGGGTGCTCAGAAAACAAGATGTGTGCAAGAAATACACTACCGTTTGTTAATGCACGAGTTGCTGGTGTGAGTAGGAAGTGTGACTGAGGGTAGGTGAAGGCTGCGTGCGTGCCTGCGTGCGTGCGTTCTATGCACAGACAACAGCCACAATTTTACACAACCCCATGCTTTCAATTCCCTCCCATTCTTAACTGTTACCTCACTCCTTGGGAGTCGTCCTCTCTGACCGTGTCACTGACACAGGCTTCCGCTTGCTCACCTAAAGGGAGCGTGTTCACTTTGCTGTGCCCCAGCCCACTCCTGGGCACCTCACTTTTAGCTGGGCTCCCACTGCAGAGAGCACACGCGACAGCACGTTCCACAGGACGGACCCAGAACCCTGAGCGGCAGCCGTGCACGCCTGTCCACGTCTGTTCTGAGCACACAGGGTTCCAGAACGCCCCCCCGAGGCCTGCACTCACGGCAGCACGTCTGCGCCTGTCATGTGAGCTAACACTTGTGGGGGACACTGTTCTTGGGTGCTTCTCCCCCCCGTCCCTCATGCTGCCTTCCTCTCACTCCCCAGAACACAGCCAAACCCAGGCAAGCACGCCTTGCTCAGTCATGGCTTTCTGTCGACCTCCATGTAGCCACATCTGTGACCCTTTCCCTAGCGCTACCCTGCTCTGTCCCACCTTTATCTCTAATGTTGATCTTTTAAAAACCATCTGTTAACTTGCTTGTGCCTGAATGAGTTTACACCAACACACAAGTGCAGGCATCCTCGGAGCCCCTAGAGCTGGAGTCGCACAGGGGCCTCCTGAGCCTCTGCAGAGTGGCGTGCAATGTGCCACGGCCACCTGCAGCCCCTGGGCCCTGCCACCAGCTGTGCCCTCTGCTGCAGCATCACAGAAACACTGGTGTTCACGACAAAAACACAAGCATATTCGCGGGGCTTGGGACAGGGCAGGCGGCCTGTAGCTGCTTCTCCGAGAGCCCCTGGTGTTGCTCCTCTCATCTGAAGCGTTGTTACACACTCGCCTGTCTCCAAGCTCCGTGCTTCACCCGCAGCTTTGCGGCGATGCACAACTTTGCCACACTGCCCAGAAGCTGTGACCCGGGGCTCTGCTCAGCAGCACTCACTCTGCTCCCACCTTTGGAAATTGATGATGGTGATGATTAATTACAGTTTAGTCACTCTGTATCCCAGCTGTAGCCCCTCCCTCATTCCCTCCCAATCCCGCCATCTCCCTCCCTCTTCTCCTCCCATGGCCCTCTCCAAGTCCACTGATAGGGGAGGGCCTCCTCCCCTTCCCTCTGACCCTAGCCTATCCGGTCTCTTCAGGACTGGCTGTATTGTTTTCCTCTGTGGCCTGGCAAGGCTGCTCCCCCTCAGGGGGAGGTGATCAAAGAGCCAGCCCTTAGTTCATGTCAGCGACAGTCCCTGTTCCCCTTACTAGGAAACACATTGGACGCTGAGCTGCCATGAGCTACATCTGAGCAGGGGTTCTAGGTTATCTCCCTGCATGGTCCTTGCTTGGAGTATCAGTCTCAGAAAAGACCCCTGGGCCCAGATTTTTTGGTTCTGTTGCTCTCCTTGTGGAGCTTCTGTTCTCTCCAGGTCTTACTATCTCCCCCTTCTTTCAGAAGATTCCCTGAGCTCTGCACAAGGCAGAGGGCAACTCCCCCTTGTAGCTGCTCCTTCTCCTTCTTATTCAAGAGAATGAAACCACCTCCTTCTTTCCAAGACTGACATTTCCGTGTTTCCTAAAGGTTGTGTGTGTGTATGCATGTTCTAATGTGATGGTGTGTGTGTGTGTGTGTGTGTGTGTGTGTGTGTGTGTGTGTATGCATGCTCATATGTACTGGTGTGTGTGTGGCTGGGCTCTAGCCAGCCAGCCCCAAGGAAATGCCTGGCTCTGCTTTGCCAGCACAGAAATTACGGGCGTGTACCACCTGCTCAGATTCTTCCTCTGTGTTCTGGAAATCAAACCCAGGTCCTTGTACAAGGCAGTGAGTGAACCCACCTCTCCCCAACCCCCATCTCCCCCATCTTCCCCCATCTCCCCCGCTTCCCCCATCTCCCCAACACCCCCCGCTGTCTCCCCTGCACACTCTCCCACAATTTCACTCTCTCTGAGCTTCAGCAGAATCTCAGCTCCTTCCTCTGCCCTTTCCTTCCTGCCTATTCATGTATGTGAAGGCACACACTCTGGAAACGCACTCTCGCTGTTCCTGCTGCACACAGCTGGAATTGTGAACTTCAGAGAGCAAGGTTGTGTTCTCTGGTCTCCAAGGTCATGTTCTCTGATCTCTATGGTTGTGTTCTCCCTGGTTGATCTCTGAAGTCATGTTCTCTCTGCTCTGAGGTTGTGTTCTCTGGACTCTAAGGTCATGTTTTCTGGTCCTTATAGTTGTTTTCTCTGATGTCCATAATTGTGTTTTTCCTGGTTTGTCTCTAAGGTCATGTTCAATGATCTCAAAGGTTGTGTTCTCTGGTCTCTAGGTCATGTTCTCTGGTCTCTTAGATCATGTTCTCCAGTCCATATGATTGTGTTCTTTGGTCTCTAATGTTGTGTTCTCTGATCTCTATGGCTGTATTCTTCCTGGTCAGCCTGTAATGTCATATTCTCTGATCTCTATGATTGTGTTTTCTGTTCTATAAGGTCGTGTACTTTGTTCTCTAAGGTTGTGTTCTCCAGTCTCGATGACTGTATTCTATGGACTCTAAGGTCATGTTTTCAGGTCTCTAAGGTTGTATTCTGTGATCTCTAAGCTTGTGTTCTCTCTGGTGTCTTGGGTCGTGTTCTCAGGTCTCTGAGGTGGTGTTTTCTGGTAACTAGGTCATGTTTCAGGTCTCTATGGCTGTTTTCCCTATTCTCTAAGGTCCTGTTCTCTGATCTCTTAAGTTGTGTTCTCTGGTCTCTAAGGTTGTGTTCTCAGGTTCCTATGGGTATCTTCTCTGTTCTTTAAGTTTGGGTTGTCTGGTCTCTTAAGTCATGTTCTCTTTTTTCTAATGTCTTGTTCACTCGTCTCTAACGTCATGTTCTCTGGTCTCTAATTTTAGATTCTCTGGTCTCTAAGGTAGTGATCTCTCGTCTCTCAGATCATGTTCTCTTGTTTCTACTGTCTTGTCACTCATCACTAAGGTCGTGTTCTATGGTCTCTAAGATCATGTTCTCTGGTCACTAAGGTCGTGTTCTCTGATCTCTTAAGTTGTGTTCTGTGATGTCTAAGGTCATGTTCTCTAGTCTCTAAGGTCGTGTTCTCTTGTTGTCTAATGTCTTGTTCACTCGTCACTAAGGTCATGTTCTCCTTTCTCTAAGATCATGTTCTATGGTCTCAATGGTTGTGTTTTCTCTAAAGTCTTGTTCTCGGGTCTCTAAGGTTGAGTTCTGACAACTCTAAGGTTCTGTTTTCTATTTTCTATGTTTGCATTCTCTAGTCTAAGCTCGTGTTCTGTGGTCTCTAAAGTCGTGTTCTCTGGTCTCTAAGTTCTTGTTCTCTGGCCTCTAAGGTCGTGTTCTCTGGCCTCTATGGTTGTGTTCTCTGGTATCTGAGGATGTGTTCTCCGTTCTCTATGGTAGTGATCTCAGGTCTCTAAGGTCATGTTCTCTGGTCACTGTGGTAGTATTCTCTGGTCTCTAAGGTTGTACTCTCTGATATCTAGAGTTACATTCTCCTTGGTCGTTCTCTAAGGTCATGTTTTCTGGTCTTTAAGGTTGTGTTTTCTGGTCTCTATGAATGTGTTCTCTGGTCTCTAAGGTCGTGTTCTCTCTAGTGTCTAAGATTGTGTTCTCTGGTCACTAAGGTTGTGTTTTCTGGTCTTTATGGTTGTGGTCTCTGGTCAGTCTCTGATGTCGTGTTCTCTGGTTGCTAAGGTCGTGTTCTCCCGGTCTCTGTGGTCGTGTTCTCTGGTCTCTACGGTCGTGTCCCTTGGTTTCTAAGGTTGTGTTTTCTGGTCTTTATGGTTGTGGTCTCTGGTCCTATGGTCGTGTTCTCTGGTCTCTACAGTCGTGTTCCTTGGTTTCTAAGGTTGTGTTTTCTGGTCTCTATGGTTGTGGTCCCTGGTCCTATGGCGGTTGGTGGTGTCAGCTGTTGTGTCAACGTGAAAGTGAAGGAGGAAACGGAAGCAAGAAAGTGTCAGGACAAACACTGGCTCCTTCCCGGCGCTGCTTTTGCACCCTGAACATATGTGCCCTGGTTGTACATACCCGAGGAGCTTTCTTTTCACCTGTGAGAACAGGCTGAAGCCACTGCTTCAAAGCACACACTCATCTATACTCTGCTTGTGAGCACCTGAGCCCCCGGAACTGTGAGCAAAAGGGCACACATGCTATTTGTGAGTGTTTAAGAGAGATCCACCTTCAAATTGTGGCTAATCCTGTCTTCTCTTCTATGCACATTCAAGGAAGAAGTTTACGTTTTTACACTTCTAACCACGCAAGCCCTGACCACACTTGTAGTGCAGCCGCAAAGCCAGCCTGGCCACACACTGATTTTAAGACGATTTTAGAGCAGTTTAGGATCCCGGCAAAACTGAGTGAAGAGTAAGAAGGTTCCTATGTCCAGGCTGGGTAAGCGGGTCGGTTGATGAAGTACTACACCAGGCAGAGGGCTGCCCATGGCCCAGCACACACACAGCCGGGTGTGGCAGCGGGTGTTTGAAGTTCTGGAGCTTAAGGGCAGAGGTGGGGGCTCTGATCTTCCCCTTGGGCGTTTCACTATCCGGACACACAAAGTTTGGTCTACCGGCTGCTCTTTCTTTTTCACACTCCAGTATCTTCCCTCCAAGTTCCTTCCTAGCTTGCACTCTTTTCTCTTTAGTGCAGAATTGTGTTTACTCTGGATCCGTGACATCTGTGTCCGTCCCCACCATGGCCGCCATGGCTGCTGATAGGCTGAGGCCAGGGCAACCGTGTGCACAGACTTGAGGTGCACTGATCTCCGTGCGCGCGGACTTGAGGTGCGCACTGACTTCCATGCCAGCCCTGATTTCACAGAGTCCCCACCTGCGTAGTCCCCGCACCAGGGGGCTGCTGGCGTTTAAAGGGACCATGTGTGCATTCGGAAAGTAGAGGGGATGGAAAACAGAAAATATCTGAACAAATCTGTGGGTGCACGAGAAATAGAGCTTTGCCTGGCTGTGGTGTCTGTTGCTGCAAAGAGATGCTGTGACCATGGCAGCGCTCACCAGCGAAAGCGTTTTCCTGGGGCAGGCTTGAGGCTCAGAGGGTCAGTCTGTCATCATCATCAGGGAAGTCCATCATCACGAGGTCGGGAAACCTGTCATCACGGGGTCGGGAAGGCCATCATCATCATCAGGGAAATCCCTCGTCACCAGGTCGGGAGCATGGCAGCATAGGTGGACACAGAGCTGGAGAGCAACCAAGAGCTCTGTGTCTGGATCAGCTAAAGGAGAGTGGCCCTGGGCCTCCCTGGCTTGAGAACTTGAAAGCTCTCAAAGAACCAGTTCCTGGCTTCCTTGGCTCTTTGAATTGTTTTCTTTGTTTCTAATTTAGTGATTTCAGCCCTGAGTCTGATTATTTCCAGCCGTCTACTCCTCTTGGGTGTGTCTGCTTTTTTTTTTTTTTTTTCCTAGAGCTTTCAGGTATGCCATTAAGCTGCTTGTATGAGAGATGCCTCTTTCTGGAGGCGATTAGTGCTATGAACTTTCCTCTTAGCCCTGCTTTCATTGTGCCCCATAAGTTTGGGTAACTGTGCCTTCATTTTCATTGAATTCTAGGAAGTCTCTAATTCCTTTCTTTATTTCTTCCCTGACCCATGTATCACTGAGTAGAGAGTTGTTCAGTTTCCATGTGTGTGTAGGCTTTTTCCTATTTCTGTTATTGTTGAGGTCTAGTTTTAGACCATGGTGGTCAGATAGGATATAAGGGATTATTTCAATCTTCTTGTATCTGCTGAGGCTTGCTTTGTGACCAACTACATGGTCCATTTTGGAGAAGGTTCCTTGAGGTGCTGAAAAGAAGGTGTACTCTTGAGTTTGGGTGAAAAGTTCTATAGACATCTATTAGGCCCATTTGATTCATGATCTCTGTAAGTGTCATTATTTCTGTCTCAATGATCTGTCCTTGGTGAGAGTGGGGTGCTGAAGTCCCACTATCATGGTATTGGGATTGATGTGTGATTCAAGCTTCAATAATGTTTCTTTGACAAAAGCAGGCACCCTGTGTTTGGTGCACAGATGTTCAGGATTGTGCTGTCCTTCTGGTGGATTGTTCCTTTGATGAGAAAGATGTGCCCCTTTGACCAAGCATTCACACCTGTGAGCTCACGAGGGATGTTCCTATTCAACCACCACACAGTGGCTGACTCATCAAAGTACAGAGGCATGAACACAAGAGCCTACTCAAAGAGAAGCAGGGAAGGTTTGGAAGACACTTGAAATTTTTTTTCTAAAGAGGAAATTCCCAAACAACCCAGTCTGTTACCAAGACAATAGGTTGCTCTGTGCAAGGTGAGAGCAGAGCCGCATTGCTGAGGGGAACACCTCCACAACTCACTGAACTGAGAAGGGAAGCTAGGGCCTACACACTTTCACCACCACATCCTAGTGTCTTCGGTATGAGAAGGTACTCTGTAGGCTCTCGAAAGAGACATACAAACACCAGCTCAGCCACAAAACCTTTGCTTTCCAATCTGTCCTGCCTGCAAAATATGCTAGAGCAATGGCGACACAAAGCTTGTGGGATAACAAACCAATGTTTAACTTGACTCAAGGCGCATTCCAGGAGGGAATGTGAGAGGCTGTTGGCGTATTTAAGACCCTGGGTCTATTGCAGACTGAAGGATGTCCTCGGTGGGGAGAAAGCTCCCAGAAAGGAAAGTTTGCCATCCTCCTGGACTGTTCACTAAGCTACTGAAGCAAAACCTGTCCCAAGGAGTAAGGGCTCTGTCACAGGCTTGCTCCTTACAGAAGCCGTTTCCTGCTGCTGGCTGTGTCTGCTTTTCTCTCACGGGCCCTGAATTTTGTTACTCAAATGGTACGTGATTTCCTAACCAGAAATGTCAGATGTGTGGCTGTTTTTCTAGGACAAGGTTGAAAGTGACTCTGAACCATGCTCCCAAGAATCGGACACACAAAGAAACTGGAGAGCAGCCTTTGAGAAATTGACCCTCACAGGCCAGCAAAAGCAGATAATCCTACATCAACCTTAGCGTATGGACATTAATCTCATGTGGTCAATAACCCGAGATTTAGAAGGGTGAAGCACTTGGCCTAAGTATTCATTAAGCAACTCTTTAAGCACCCTGCACTGTGGAAGAGAATTCAAGGGAAGCAAATTAGAGCTTTGGAAATTTTTACAAGCTAGTGTCAGGGTGGTGAGATCATTCCCCGGGTGACGCGTTTCTTGTGCAAACCTCAGGACCTGAGTTCAGAGCCTCAGCAGCCACATCACAGCTAAGGCAGGCGGCACATGCGCCTGACTCCACCGCAGGGGGACACAGGCTGGTAGACCCAGGGGCTCTCTCTGGCCATACAGTCTAGCCAAAACTTTCCAGGCTACACATAAGCCTGTCTCAAAAATTAAAACAAGCCAAAACAGAACTTAATGTTTTAAAATATCTGTGTTTGTTTGAGATTATAAAAGCAAATCAAACTTCTGGTTTGACTCTGACCCCAACCTAATGAGGTTTGGCCTCCTCCCAAACTCTGGGTGCCGCCTTAAGACATGAGCCAACCATGACACCGAAGCGAGGAACACAGCCCAACACCTGACGCCAAGGCAAAGCAAAGACCTGTGCACAGAACAAGGACGGGTGTGAGCCTCAGGTTCACTTTTGGATTTGCCCACACAGGTGCCAGGATGGCGTATCAGCCGGTCTATCACAGGATGGGCACAGCTTCCGTAGCGTTTAATGTTCCATCTGGGCATCTGTTGACGCCTTCACAAGGCTGTCAGTTACCCATGGCCAAGGACAACCTGAAGACAGATTCATTGTACGTCCCGGTTGTAGGCCCCTCCCTCATCTGAAGCAAACAATTGTCCAGCTTTAAACTGCTGCTTTTCTGAGAGAGCCACCCACCCCTCACATCTCGCTGCGTCGATGTCCCTCCCGCTCACCTCACTCTCTCAAACATCCTAGCCCCTTCCTCCCATCATTGTCACGGAGGACAGAGGCTTTAGGACTCTGGTGCTTTGAAGCTCATTCCCTCTGTGGGCGATGGCAGGACTCTGGTCCTACCTGCCAGGACACAGACAGCAGCGCAGCTTTTAGATCTGAAGATCGTTTATGTCTCTCTCGGCCTCCATTTCCCTTCCTCTGGGTGCCAGCCCTCTGGTCACCCAGAGGCATTTGGTCAGCATTCGTTTTCCCCCTGTCCCTCCTCCTTGACCTGTGCATTCACCATTCTCCTGTCGAGCATGTATTCAAAGCGCCATGTGGGCGGCAGAGGCAGGGAGATAATGCGAGCGCCTGCTCCGGGGCATGGAGAGTCTCAGGGAAGGTTTGGAAACTGCTGCCATGTCCCTGGCAGACTGTCCCGTGGGGCCGATGACCTAGTCTCCGCAGCGCAGCCGGACCTGGTAAGGAAGGCAAAGGTGACGTGTGTGGCCAGAGCGCACGCCCGCTGTGGGCCATGGCATCTCGCGTGCAGCAGCGCGCTTCACAGCACCGTGGGAATTCACGCTCTATCCCACGGGCCTTCCTCAAGGTGAGGTGGGAAGCTTCATCGGGAGGCCAGGGCGGGCCTGAGTCACTTCAAACCTCCAGCCAGCAGCTGTGGGGAAGCGGAGCCGAGCCTAGGCATAAGCGAGAGGCCGGGGTGGGGGGCAGATGGACGGTCCAGGCTGTGGACAGTGCTCAGGAGGAGTGGATTGTGGGTGCTGTGGATGCTGAGGATGCAGGAGCAGTCCAGGGTGAGTGACCGAGTGGAGTGTGTCAGGACCATAGCTGCCCGGTTACAGACCGAGGACAGCGCGCACCAAGGTGGGGCCCCAGGACAGCAGATGGTCCAGTGCGGCGATGGCGGAATGGCGTGTGCCTGGCATGGCACAGGGCGTAGATGCAGCCTTAGGGTGCTAAAGGGCCTAACTCAGGACTTGGGGTGGGAGCGCACCTCCGTGCGGCCTGCCTACACTGACCCTGCTGTCCTGTCACCAGAATGCCTCTGGCCTTTCCACAGGAGGTGCTGGGAGCAGCGGGAGGCCTGTAAGAGGCTGCACACTGGAGGGGCCCTGACACTCACACCCGACGTCCCCGGAGAAGGAGACGCCACACAAGATTGGTTTTGCTTGAGTTCTGTCGTAAAGCTCTTGTTTGTGGTTTATGACTGTTCTTTCTTCCCCCCTGTCCTGATACTGGACCCAGGGCTCAGCCACATGTGTGGATCATGTGCACTAGTGATTAACTCCAAGTCA
This sequence comes from Psammomys obesus, assembly GCF_907164565.1. NCBI lineage: Eukaryota > Metazoa > Chordata > Mammalia > Rodentia > Muridae > Psammomys > Psammomys obesus. The sequence goes on along the minus strand of NW_026590061.1, from coordinate 1,234,617 downwards.
CCAGTGACGCATCGGTGTGCATTGCGGAAAGAAAAGCAAAGCGCCTCCCCCAGAGCAAATCCAGATGTGAATTCTCCAGCTCAGGCTGTCTGCATCTCCTGTGTCTTCATGAGTCCGTGCCTTATGTCCCTGTGTCTGTCCCTGTGTCTGACCCTGTGTCCGTGTGTCTGTGTGTCCGTTCATGAGCTGTGGGGCCGTTAGTGCACAGTGTGTCTGGAACAGCATCGCGTGGAAGAGACTGTATTCTCTTCAGAGAGCGCCCACAGCCGCAGCGACCCGGGCGAGGAACGCCGCTGTTGATCAACAGTGTCCGTACACGGCTCTGAGGTAGATTTAGGGAGCTGTCGCACCCTCTATATTTGCTACTTTCACCACAGGATGCACAAGCACAGTGTGGCCAGGGGCGTGGAGAGGAAAGAGCTAGGAGCTGCTGTGCGGTCGTTCAGGCTGTAGGAGCCCACTGCGGAGGGAAGCAGAGGCAGGCCAGCTGGTTGGCGCACAGCTCTTAAGTTACACAAGCAGGGGCGCACAGTAGGCAGCTGTCCTGATGACCTTGAGGAGTGTGGTCAGCTCCGGATGCGATGTGCAGAAGCCCAGTCTCCTAAACGGTAAGAGCCCATGCCTCCCTCCAGCTTCTGAGTCACATGTCACCAAGTTACATGGCCTCAGCTCTCTCTGTAGCCCAGACTGGCTTTGAACTCGAGACCCGCCTGCCCCAGACCTCTGAGGAGCTGGGAGTACAGGCTTACACCACCAGGCACACTATGGAACACTGCAAGTCAGAAATCATTACTTTAAATCCACACTCCCCAAAAAACAAAGCAGCTCTCAGTTAACAGTGCAGGTCTAATTCCCAAAGAATGACGACCAGGAGAGGCTGCAGACACGGTCTGTGGTTCGCACAGAGGACTGGGTATCAGTCACACCTGGTGAGTCCTCGTTGGTGAGAAGGCTCTAGAGTCACACCGTGAGTACTGGGCGATTCTCCTCCGAGGGCGGCAGAGACATGTCATCCTCACCGGGTTGCTCCACGCGCATGAAAACCTGAGCCCCGGCACAGGAACAAAGGGCACATCTGTGTGGGTGTGGTAACCTCCAGCATTTCAAACACTGCAGACAGTCCTGAGCTCAGGGTGAGAGGTAAGGTGGCATCCTTCCTCAGGTCCCACAAACAGGCCCTGTGCCAGCAGTTACCGAGGCTTGGAGGGCAGCTAGCAGGGACCTCCTTCCCAAAGATAAGGTCCTGGGGAAGAGGCGCAAGCCGAGAGGCATGACAGCACACGAGAAGCTGGCCTCTGTGGACACAGTTGTGAAGGCCTGGACAGAAGCTCAGCTGACAGTGTGGCTGCTCCTGTGGAGGACAGAGCTTTGGGCCCAGTCCCCACATGGTGGCTCCCCGTCAGTGGTTCTAGGAGATCTGAGACCTTTTCCTAACCCCTGTGGGCATGATGCATGTGGTGAAAAAAAAAAAAAATCATGCAGATGAGTAAAAGTTAAAACCCAAAAACCAAAATCCACGAGTTTGTTCCCCCCGAGAGACGCTGAAGACTAGCTTTTCACCGTTCTCTTCCCACGTGTGGATAAAGTCTGACACCAGAGAATATGATGCACATAAGGACCTGAAGGACACAGCCCTGAAGGACATGGCGCTGAAGGACACAGTCCCCTAAAGGACACAGTCCCCTGAAGGACACAGTCCCCTGAAGGACACAGTCTCCTGAAGGACACAGCCCTGAAGGACACGGCCCTAAAGAACACAGTCTCCTGAAGGACAGTCTCCTGAAGGACACAGTCTCCTGAAGGACACAGCCCTGTGAAGACACACAGCTCCTTGAGGAAATGGCTCCCAGGAGGACACAGCTCTGGGTAGGCACAGGTCTCTCATCCCTGCCTCTCTGTGAGGACACTGCCCCACACACTCAGGGCTGATAGTACAATGAGGCCACTAACAAAAATCTCAAAAAAGAAATAAAAATTTTTGCACGTTTTATGGAGGAATCAACACAGAACAGATGGAAAAACAGGACTCACTTGGACATCAACGGTGCCAGGAAGGTGCCCGGGCTGGGACGCTCACCTGCCGAGGTGTGCAGAATGAAACACAAGAGGTTTAGATGTTATTTATTTTTTATTTTATGTGTGTGTTTTTCTTGTGTGTGTGTATGTGCACCACGTGTGTACAGAACCAAAAAAGGTCAAAAGCAGGTCTCAGACACTCTGACCCTGAAGTCATACGGATGCTGTGAGTTCCCGGCTAGGTGATGGGTCTCCGGAAAGAGCAGCAGGTGATCGTAGCCATCTGCAGCCAGGGAGAGAGTTTGGAAAAGTAGAGTGCAAAGCACAGCTGAGGCTGAGGCAGCAGAGTTGTCAGCGGTGTGACCCGGGCTGGTTTACATAGCAAGTCCAGCCTGGCCCTTAGCGCTGCTGTCTGAAAGCACACAAAGGAAAGGCAAGTGTGCCCCTGGTGGAGGGCGGCAGGCCCGGGCTGAGGAGGAGGCCAGGCCTAGCGAGCCTGCTGTTCAGGCCTGCGTCAGCTGCAGTAGTGGTTGCTCAGGGCTGTCACAGGTTGCCGCATCGTTCGGTCTAGGTGCAATGGGTTCATTAGCCCCCACTCTCCATCCCCAGTTATTTCACGGCCGGGCTTGTGGGGTGCCCTGCCTGGTGCTGTCTGGCCCTGCACGTGGATAACGAAGCTCGCTGGTTGCCCCGAACCCGAGCTTTGCGGAGGTCTTCAGAGGTGAGGGTAGTCTGTGACCCTTGAGTGAAGCGTGTGCCCTGCTCCTAACACAGCCTGTGTCGAGTTAGCTCCCGTTCTGGGCATGCTGTGCAAGCATCGGCTCCTCCTCCTGGCTCAGGGGCACAAGCAGCCTTGCACAGTGACTACAGTGATCGCACCTGGGAAACACGGGTGAAGTGGTGTGCGCAGCTCACATCCCTGTTTTGAACGCTCCCTGCTGTAGGCAGGACAGTCTGTCTCCATTAGGTGTGAACAAGGCACTTGGGAGGGGAGCAAAGGCTTCATGAGCCACTACACTCAACAGAAACACGCTCATGGCCAGACCGTGAGGCCTGACACTGAGAAACTGCCTGAAGGGCTGGAAGGACCTCAGGGCCTAAGGTCTCAGATGCCCAGACAGCTGGGTGGGAAACACCTAGTTAGCGTTAAAGGACCCGGAGACTCCTTCTGGCTCTAAGAAATGTTGAGTCATGGCACAGCTCTGGTGTCAAGAACAAGAAAGGCAGAGTTCGCTTTATCTGTCTGCCCCAGGGCCTAGTCGGCCTGGCCAAAGGGTTTGGGCAACAGGCTGGCCCTGTGCTGCCAGGAACCCAACTCACGGCTAGAATGCCCCAGATTTCATGCCTCCTACCACTCCTCCTTCCCACGGCGGCCTCAGTGGGAACCTCAGCTTAACACAAATAAGTGTGGACTCCTGCTCAGGTGCAACCCTGTCAGCTGCCTGTGTCATTCCCCTAATGACAGGAGAGGGCACCACAAAGGCCTTGGCAGGCGATGGCCACCTGAGCACCTTTCCGGAGGACGGGGTCCTGGGGATGGGAAGCTCCGCCGTCTTGCCCCTTGCTGTGTGGTTTATCTTGTGGTCTCCACTTTCCCTTCCTTTTCTTTATGTCGGCTTGTTTTGTGATGACCATTTTGTCTGCGTGTGTGCATGCGTGTGTACCACACAGGTGCCTGGTGTGCCTGGAGGTTATAAGACCCCCCAGACCTGGGGCCACCGTGTGGGTTCTGGGGTCTCCACACATTCTTAGCTGCTGAGCCGTCTCTTCCAGACCCTGGGCCAGCGTTAACCTTATGACCGACGGTGGTGGACGTGGAGAGAGCTGTGTGTGGGTAAGCGCGCCGGCGACAGGCTGGGCCTCCTGCCCTACCTGTGTGTGACTGGCTGTAGTAATGATGGAGCGTCCTGTGGACCCATCTTCTGGCTGGAAATCCATCACAGCCCCAAACTGCAGCCTCACGTAAAGGAGCAAAGTGTGAGTCACATTCTATTTCCGTTTCCCCGGTGAATTATTCAGCCTCCTAAAATAAAGTAGCTGGTGTGTCGATGGGGTGTCCTATGTTTAGAATGAGGAGCGGTCTTCCTTCCCACACCCCACAGGGAGGCTGGAGGCCGCTGGTGTGTGTTTTAGGGTGCTCTGTGAGTTAGTTAGGTATCTCAATACTAAGCTGAAATGCCCTGGCTACAAAAAGAAATCAGTGTTTGAAAATTTCTTTGCCAATAGCTGGTTTGCAAAAGATACATTTTGGATTTCCTGAATTCCTTTACAACTTGATTTACTATCAAATTAATTTAACTATGGTTATTTAATATAGAAGTGTTTTGTGTTAGCCCTTTCCTTTTAAAACAAAACATAAAGCTTCAATTTTCTGTTAAATGTGTATTACAAACCCCAAGACAAAGCATAGAAGCAGGTGGCGCAGAAGGTTCTGTGAACCAGGCCACACGCGTGAGTGCCCTGCTCAGCCCAGGGTGATAATGGCCCTGATTAAAGGGCCTCCCCTCTGGCCTTTGTTAGAACACATGCTAAACTTTTCTGAAAGATGCTAATATGATTATATTTTTAAATCTCCTAAGATGAAAGTTTTTGTTGGGACATGACATAATCTATAAATCACTCAAAGCTATAGAAATGTCTTTAAAAAAAAAGACATGCAGAGACATTTGCTAGCTATTTGCTATAGCACACGGCTTGACGGGAATGTCACAAACGGAAGCACAGTGTGAGACTCCACGTCCTGAGACTGTTTAATGTGGTGCTTATGACCATATGTCATCTTGAAGGAAATCCAACTTTTAATGTTCTGTTATTTTCATAATAACCAGAACACAGGCCATGCATATTTTCCCCTTATATATCAACTTTTAAAAGATTGTTAATTACAGTACAACCATTTTTAATAGTCGTGTAACATTTCACCACGTGACTGAACTAATTCTTTAGTTTCCTGTTATGCATTTTGTTCAAGTCTTTTCCCTTGTCATAAACACGGCCACAATGAACAAAGATAAGATTTTAAGGAAAGTAGAATTGTATGGCACCTGAGACAAACCTTCTTGTCCCAGGAAAAGAAGAAAGAATGTAAGTGTGAGTGAAATTAGAGGGATCCCTAAATGTAGAGTACTTGTGAGAAAGGTACCAGGAGTGCGGTGTAAATATATCCTCAAAACTGAACTCTTTCCAAAACCTACCACTGTTTGTGAGAAGGATGCTCTCATAGAAAAATGAAGACTCATTTCCTCTTTGTCTGAGTGAAAATATATATTACAAATCAGTGGTTGACACAACCTGTCTTTGCCTTAATATTTTTAAAGATCCTTTAAGGACATCCTAACACATGAATGTTCAGAAATATTTATGTTATATTCCGTGTGTTGAGAACATGCATATTTTTATGAAACCACTGTGATTGGCAGCCTGTGCATTGGATCTTGAAATAGGAAGCAAATACCTAAAATCCATGACTTCTACTCTGCCTTAAAACTAAAAAAATAAAAAAATCTAGGGCCATTTCCAGTGCTCTCTCTCCTGTTCTCTGAAACTTTAGGCACTATCTCTCCTCAATGGCTCCACATAACAAAGACCTCTGTTGTTCCTCTTTAGCCTCTAGCCTTGGTGATGACGTGTATTCTACACACTGGGTTCCTTAGAATATCACGTTCCACCAACTTCTCTGCTGTCCTCGTACACCATGTCACAGATCCCTTGTACACAGGTGACCCCCAAGTCTGCACTGAGCCCAAGTCCACTCCAGATCCCCAGTCTGAGCTTCTGCCTTTACACATCTCTGCCTGCATCCCTTACCAACACTGAAGACACGCTATCCAGACAGGACCTTCCCCGTGAGTGCATTGCCAGGTCTGTCACCAACAGTCTCCTCACTGTGCTTTCCTCAAGCCTGGCAGCCAGTTGGTGTCGCCTCATGGTGAAGATTTTCCCTCTATAAGAGTCAAACTTGGGTTCAAGTCCCATCCTGCTTTCAATAGCTGACCGTCTCCAGCGTGTTTTTTGTTTTTTAATGTTAGAGACCGACTAAGGATCAGCCACACGTTCAATATCTGAGTCGCTGGCACACAGTCTGTATAATGAGTGACTGTCACTTTCACTTTTCATCCTTTGTTCGTCCCACACAGTCGTGTCAGCTGGTTTTCATTTCTTGCCCAACAATCACAGTGAGGTACTAATTGCTCCTTCCTCCTCGAATGTCTCTTCCCATGTGTCATTCATATTCCATAAACTCACCTCAAACAGATCTGACCTGTGGCTCCGCTGCATCTGATGGTCCCTTACACTCTGACAAAGGCCAGAGCCCTCGGCCTCTATAGCTATAACGGAAGAAAGTCTCGTGATAGTTGTTATTGAAATAGCGTTTCTGTGGGTAAAAGCAATACAAAAACCATCCAACTTTAGAAACTGCAACGGCTGTGGAACATTGACAAGAGCACAAGTCAGGAAGACAGGAACACAGGTGCACACATCCCTTGCACGTATGGCCATGGGAAGCTACTCTGTCCATGAGCTGTACCTTCACCCTGCCCCCTTCATATGTTGAAGGTCTTGAAATAAACCGTTCAACTGACTTCACCCGGTTCTTTCCCCATAGGCCCAGGTGGCCAGCTCACGGCAGTGCAAGGCACAAGTCTACTAGAACCAGCAGTAGTTCAGGAAACATCAAGAGACTTGGATTGATAATACACATAATCCCACAATCCACCTTCTATTACTCTTAACTCCTTGGCTCAGGTTTTCTCCTACATTATCTTCCCAGAACCATCATGGTTGAGTGTAGCCAGCCACATTTGAGCAGAACTCACCAACAAGGCCATGTAGCCCTGTCTCAGTATTCTAGCCTGCCTTTCAAGAGACTGTAGGCTCCTCCTCATGAATCCACGGTGCTAGTCAGAGAGTTTGCTGATAGTCGCTCTCTACGCAACATTTTCTCAATCCAGACTCCAGGTCTCTTTGCCAGGATTAACTAGAACCTATTATATACTTATATGTGGAGACAGGAAATAACTCATTTTTGATGTCTACTGTCTTCCAGGAAGTGTCTGAATTGCTGGGAAAATGAGTCACAAAAATGGGGGCTGGTGCCCTACTGTCGTAAACATTACAGTATTGGGTACAGTTGATCCGTCAAAAAAGCCGGTGAGAGCATAAACATGAGTGACGTCACAGACAATGACCAAAGCTCAGGTTTGGCTGGGGTCTGTACAAAGAATAGGCCTGCTAAGGTCTGGCGAAAGGCCATCCTAATCAGGGAAGAGCAAGTTCAGAGTCCTTGACGTGGGAGGAGGCCGGCATGTCCCAGGACCTAGGCTGTCACTGTGGAGGAGAAAGAGATGGGACAAGAGCTTGCTTGCACAGGCCTTAAGTTGCAGTGAAGAGTTTAGAAAGATTTAAAGGTGAAAGACGGGAATACATAAAGTGCTGTCAAATCTTTTTGACATGATGTTTCTTACTGTACTGCTGGGTCAGAGCCACAGGCAAACCTGTTTGTCAACCAAATAAGAAACACATCTCCCACAGATACGGGGTCTCGGGTCTTTTGGAAAGAGTTACTGGGATGTTAAGAAGAGCAGCCTGGTGACATTGTGCTCCTTTTGAGAGCCTCTGCAGGGGCGCTGTAAAATTGCTCCATGCTAATCATCATTTAAGCTTTTTAAATCTAACCCAAAAGTTCTATTCGTGTTCTGTGCTCACCAAGGCCTGAAACAGCCACACTGTGGTTCACAAACAGTATAACAAGGCTGAAGATAGACAGATTCTACAGTTACTACCCAGCACAGACGGGGATCTGGGTCGTTAGTCATAAGGGAGTTGGAAAGCTGCTTTCCCTACGTTGTTTTGAGTGTGGTCCCCAAGGGCAGTGTTTGGCCCCCTGACACTGCTCACCCTCTCTGCACGCCCTGCCTCAGTGTCCACTTCTCAGCGTCCTCCTAGGCAATTTGTGCTGTTTGCCCCAGTCCTTGGTCCTCTGGTTAAGGAAGTTCCACCGCAGCCTTGGGTGGTCTCCAAAGGCAGCAGACAGCACGGCGGCCACGGCCCAGTGTCTGAGTGGCAGGGGTTCTTACTGTGGCAGCTTGAAGCGACCCTCTTCAGCTGGTGTCCACTTCCTGGCTACTGCGCTGTAATTCTCTTCATGGGGTCTTGAAAAGACCCTCAGCTATCCTGCTCAGAGACTGTCCTACCTGCTTGTGTGCTCAAACAGCCTACCATACTGTTGGGATTTCCTGCAGGCCATCGTCCATTGCGCGTTGGCAGGAGGGCTGTGAGGCATCCTCAGCCTTCCATCGTGGGTGCTGGTGCAGCCAAGGCTCAGGGGGGACTTCCTGAACAAATTTTCAGAGCCCTGTCAGCTCCACCCCTGTACTTTGTCTCCCCCGACCCACCCACCCCCACCCCTGCTTCACAATCACCAATAAGAGAGGGCAAGGCAGACTGGTAACTTGTGCTTACCAAAAGTTTTTTATCCCATGATGCACTGCATTTCCAGCCAACCCCTGGCATTTCCGTTCCTAAAACACACCAGCCCGGAAGGCGGTGTTCTCCTGCCATGACCCCAAGTGACTGAAACTCAGGTCACACAGGAAGGCTCGCCCTATTAGGAATCCTGGAGCACCCTCCGTGCAGTGTGAATGGCTCTGGTTGGCCCTGGTGCAGGCAACACAGGTGACAGCAGTTTGCAGAGCTGCCTCGTCTGCCAAGCCTTAAAGTGGGAGGGGCTGTAACGTTCTGGATAACCAGGCTTTGTTTTGGGGGGAGTAGGGGAATAGACACTAAAAACATTTTCACACATCAGCAAGTGAGAACAGTGTGCGGTGAGACTACAGAGTTGAGCACACCAATGAGCAACCACCTCAGGTGCACAGAGGAAGCCACAGGTGTGCGGCAGGTATGACTACACAGGCACAGGAAGGCGTCCACTGACTCTTGGCACCTAAAGCCCAAAGCCACCCCAGAGGCAGCAGCCCCAGGCACACATGGGCAGGTCTGCTCCCAAAGATGCTCCAAGGGGACAGCAGCTCAGCTGGCCAAAGCTCAACCCAGCCCCGTGCAGCTGGGCTCTTCACTGGCCACCAGGGATGTGCCAGACCTAGGCAACAGGGCCAGTGTCAGCCCGAGCTGCAGTTTGGTCAAGGGAGTCGCCTTCCTGAGACCTTGTCTCAAAACTATGAAAACAACAACGGAAGCCCCAGCTGGGTTGGTGTGAAGGCAGCTATTTGGAGGTAGGGGGTGGGGAAGGGAGAAAGCTGCTTAGAGGAATCTGACTGGCTATCAGAGGATGGCGTGGGTAATAACCTCCTCAGATGTCAAGAGTGGCCAGCACAAATGTGGCTAACGCTAGTTCGGAGGTCCCTGACAGAAGCCTGGGCAAGGTGGGCCCAGACCCTCACACTGGGAAAGCGCGAGCTGTGTGGAACAGGAGAGCTGACTTCTGTATCCAGAAGGCACAGAAAGAACAGCGGGCAGGGCAGCCTGCACTGTGATTGCAGCCCCAGAGAGGCCCTCCAGGCCGCTTCAGAGAAACGGTCTCGGAACCCAGGCTGAGATGCTCTGAGAAAGAGTAGCCAGGCTTCACCTCAGCTGCATGTGCTTGTGCGCTCACCTGAAAACACAGGTGCAGCCTGCCCGCACCCTTCCACAGTGGAAGAGGTGAGCATTGCACTCCCTCCTTAGAACTGGAATAGCCGGGAGGCAAGGAGCAGGAGCGGATACCTGTGAGTTCAAGTCCAGCCTCATCTACACGGTGAGCTCTAGGTCAGCTAAGGCTAACCACAGAGACCCTGCTTCAAACAAGCAAACAAACGCCCAAAGCTCTAGACTCTATGCCTCCTCTTTATTTGGACGCTATTATCCATGATTGTCACCAGCTGGCTTCCTCTGAGTGAAATCCTTGAGCAGAATCTCACACACACACACGTCCAGAGGTGACAGGCAGTGTGAACTTGGGTGGACAGCAAACACACTTAAATATCAATGCTGTGCAGTCGCTTGCTGCTCCTGTCTTGATTCGTTTAGAAACTGAGTCCTTTAGCCTCCCGGAGTCCGATAAAAGGCTGTATTGTCTCTGGTTCAGCATTACACGGGACTGAAGCACACAGCCAGTACCATGCTTGTCCAAAATGACCCAACCACAGCACACCAGCATGTGGCTGAGGGCTCGGCTGAATCTCCCCTCCCCTCTGAACACAGGCGTGGAGCAGGAGGACACGGGGAAGTGCAGTAGCCTGCAAACGCGGTGCCTATGTGTTTTGGCACATTTTGAACCCTTATTTACCGAGCCCAGCGGACTTTAATAAAGCTCCTTTAATTAGCTGAGTGCCTGGCTGAGTGAATTCACATGGTGTCTGTGTGCTCTGTGCCCGATGTCTGAAAAGATACGGAGGCTGTTTCCCAAACCTGGGCGTGCTGAGGGCTCACTGGCAACACTGTAGGACCAGAAGGCACTGTGTCACAACCCAGATAGGATTGCAGGTGTCCCCAGCCCAGCCCACAGAGCGTCTGAGCTCTGCTGGGGGCCTCAGGCAGGGGATATAATGGTACCAGAGGCACTTGCTCTCCTGGAGGCTCACAGTAAAAGCTGCTGTTCGGGGAACGCTGTGAGGCTCCCTGCTCTCTGGAGCTGACTTCAGTTCTACCACATTTTCTGCTCAGCCCTCTCCACACCTTGCTGGAGGGAAGGAAGACAGAGAGGTAAGGGAAGCCCAGCAGCTCTTGGGGTAGCTGAGTCTGGGGAGGGCGCACCGCCGTCTTCTCTCATTTCCCTGCTCTGCACCATAGCTCAGCAGACATCATTAAAGAAGAAAATCAGTGACTAATTTCCTGCGTAAGAGATCAAGAAATCCACAGGGTTCTGGTTGAGACTGAGCACGGGGTTAGTGTGCGCTGTGAAGTCTGAGCCAGTTAAGTGCTGAAGGTTAAGCATTTGAATTAAAACAAAATGGGAAAAACTTGGGGCACCTGTCTGCCATGGCAGGCGGCAGGGAGAGGGTCCTGGTGGAGAGGGCACTGTTCTCTCCAGCATCTGAAACTCAACTCTGCCGTGAGAATGTGAACTGCCAAGGCTCCTTCTGGCACATCTGGGGCACATTTAGTCTTAGGGATTTCATGTGGGATTTAAACACAGATTAAAGAAGGGATCTTAAGAGCGCCAGAAAAGAGCATGATATTTCAATTTCACTTGATCATTTTATTAAATTTGCATAGAAAAATCAATTAAATGTCAGAACTTAGTTTTCATACCCAAAGCACAGATTATAAATTCTAGCTTGTATCTGGCCATTCAATTTTTTTTTGTCTTTTCTTATTAATTAATGATGTTCAAAGTTCTCCGAAGGCTGATTGCTGTCACTCTGGTGGGTCTGGGAAACCAGAGCAGACTTTCATTCCATGGGGGCCTTCTTTTGCACAGCCTCCCCCCTCTCTGAGGGCCATGCTCACGTTCTGTACACACCACAGGGCAGGCGAGTGACCTCAGCCGTGAGCGGTCACTTGGAGCTCCGTGGGCTGGACAACAGAGGAGGGCTGGCCCTGGGGATGCTCACTGTGGAACTCGCCAGCATTGTGGCCTATTCGCACCTACACAGGTGCTGCCTGCCTCACAGGGCTGTTGGGAGGGTTGGAAGGGCGCTGTGCAGATGTCTCGGGAAGCGGCTGGCACAAAAAGCGTCGAAGATGTCACGACGCCAACGGCAGGGGCTGTGCTTTTGATCAAAGATTAATTTGCAAGATAACTCCAATTATGTAATGCTCTCAGTGGTTAACGTGGCTGTTTCTTCGACCCGACGCCTGGGTGAAGGTGAGCTCTCAGCAGTGCTGTTTCTTGTGGGAGTCTGTCCTGAGGCCAGGGATGGGGTCAGAAACAAGGAATGTCCCTGTACACTTAGCCGTAACCTTGCAGCAGATACCGGCAGTAAGATACCAAGACAAATGCTGATGTCGAAATCCCAGAGGAGTCCAGAGTCAGAGACAGCCTGGCAGCCCCACAACCACGGGTCACAGCTTCGTTCAACAAATGTCATTTTAATGAGCCCTCAGGCCTCTCTGGCCCTTTTGCTTCAATCCCAGAATTAATTGCAGTTTCTCTCGCTTCCAAACCTCCGGGCCATGGAGGTAAAGGTTTGCAGCCTCTGCCCGCTCTCTGCTGTCGGGCTTACACAAAGCCCTCCGGCGGCCTGAGCAGAGCCTCCTGCCGCCTATGGGGTTACTGCAAGGATCACCTAAAGAGATGAGGCCATGTAGGAGTCATTGCTTACACCACAGGAAGCTCAGCAAAAGCAGCGCCCTTACTGCCTTTGCTCATTCCTTGGGGTGCATTTGCAATAAGAAATTAGATGTCCCTCCGGTTCCTAGAGTCAAGACCTCTGTGCTTGCGTTCACTTAGTGGTATGGGCTCTGACGGCTTTCTTCAGTTTAAACTGTGTGAGAGAGGAGGGGACAGGGGAAGGGAGGAGGAGCGCATGTGAGCTGCTCAGGCCAGAGTCCAGCACAGGCCCTCCTGTGTCTGGTAACTTCGGGGACCAGGTGCTCCTGGTGCTTGCTGCACTCCCCGAGTTTTCTGTGCTGTCTTTTCTAACTGTCACAACTTTGTGTTTTCTGGACAGTTTCTGTCTGCCAACCAGTCCGCTTTCTAAAATGGAAATGTCTCAACAGTATTCCCTCAGCTGGGGCGTGAGCAGTGTCCCACTCAGTGGTAATGTCTCCTGAGGTCCCCACAGCTATTAAAATTCGAAGTAGACTTAAGACCAGGGCCAAAACAGGTACATTTTCTCGTTGCCCTGCTTTGCCATCTGTGGCCGAGATAAACACTCTGCCCAAAAGCAGCGCAGGGGCTTCAGCTTCCACAGCCCAACCTGAGGAAGCCAGGCAGGGACTGAGGCAGAAGCTGCACCAACTCCCCTGGTTGGCTCCTCTCTGGCTGGCTCAGCTTGAGCTTCTCAGCCCAAGCCCACCACCAAGGATGGTTCTGCCCTCAGTGGGCGGGGCCTGCACGGCAATCATCAGTCCTTACTCAGGGCATCAAGCTGATGCAGGCAATTCCTCACCTGAGGTGCCTCTCCCCAGCTGACCTGCAGATGACAGTGCAAACCAATCAGCATAATTGGTTTACTTCGGTAAAGTCATAATTAGCTTCCTTAAAATACATTTTCCTCACATTTATTATGTCTTCGTATATGTGTGCACACGTGGCAAGGGACAGCTTTGTGGAGCTGATTCACAAGCTCCAGGAACTGAGCTCAGAGTAGCAAGCTTCTAGAAATTTTTATCAAATTACTTTTATTAGTCTAATTTACTTCTCAGCAAAATAGTGCCCTCCCAGCAGCCTTTGCTCCCACCTCCTCTCACTCCTACTCTCCTGTGCCCGCTCGTGACTGCCTCCCAAACGAATGCCTGGAAGAGCGAGCCACAGTCGGCAGGACCTGGGAAAGATGTTTCGGGGACCCAGATAACACGGGCAGGCACTCTTAAGCCACAGCAACACGGCGAACAGTGGCTGCAGCTTTCTAAGAGCCTACTGGAAAGGCACATCATATGCTCACTGGGACACAGTGGGCACCCACAGCCCGGGCACCCACAGCCCGGGCACCTGCAGATATGGCACCCTGCATTCTGGAAGGGTACTCTTCTGTATATCCTGGAATTTTCCCACAGTTCCTTCACTTGAAATCTGTTACGGAGCTACAGCAAGAAAACCAACCAATAGAAAGCTCGCCTCTCTCCTCGCCTCTTTTCTCTGAGATGAACCTGAGAGCCACAGCCGTGCTCCCACACTGTTAGCTTGTGGGGAGCTCCCTGTCTGGGGAGCGGCCTGCTCTGGGAGCACCCAGGGAAGGTGTGGTTGAAGGGAGCCAGCCCAGTGAGTGAGATGGGTGGAGAACCACTGGCCAGCAACACTGCAGAGCTGCAGCACCCTGGAGGCTGTGAGAGAAGGAGATCACCTCCCTGGGGGCTGGTCTTCTGGCTAAGAGCGAGGCTAGTGGGCCAGATCCACTTTAGGACATAAGGTTTCATAATGTCCGAAAGAACTGCCTGACCGGTAGCTGGGGCACGGGAAGAGGAGCAGGGACTCTGCTTCTGGATGTTAGGTCTAGCTTCTGGTTTGGGAACAGAAATGCCTGAAATTTGGTTCAGGGTAATTAGAGCAGGAAGGCGCTAGCCACAGCCCCAGAAGCTGGGTGATACCTTTAGTCAGGGCTGGCGAGGCCAGCTGTGATCTGCACTCACTGGCCTAGACTAGCGTGTAAGGAACACCCCTTGCTGCCTTGTCTCAGCGCATTTACGCGAGGAAAGGTGAGGACTTCCATGCCGGCGAGTGCAGTCAGCTTTTCTTGCTGGAGAGGCCTGAAGAGCCTTGAACAGAAGAACCAAGTTCGCCCTGATGGCGCTCACCCGACAGAGCTCTTGCTGACATACCCAGGAGTCCTGCCTGGATCCCTGGCACAACCGAACCTGCGGTGGTGCACACCTGTGACCACAGGCTGGTGGAGACGGGAGGACGCTGAGTTCCAGATGCGGTCAAGGCCGGCCTGGGTCGCTAGCGCTCAACACACATGAGCCACAAAGCCTCCCCTGAACCACGTGGGGAAGCTCCTGAGACCCTGCCTTCCACCACGGAGTGTGCGCAGAGGTGAGCAGGGCAGGGGCTGCTCCCACAGAAGCACGGACACGCCCTCTGCCTTTTTGCTGGGTTGGTTTCGTGCTGACCAAAGCAGGAGTGAGGTGGCGCTCGCTACAGATGGGCATAGTGACTGCTCCCTGAGTCACTGCATGTCGCCCTTCCTCCCTGAATGTCCTCACTCGGGCAGTTAGAACACTATCCCTGGCACCACGCAGCTGTGAGGCGCTGTTCACTGTCAACTCGACAGAAGCTAGAATGACCAGGGAGAGCAGGCCTGAGGATGCCGGGAGACTGTGCTGGTCACCCTAATGGACCTTCACAGACTGAGGTGTGGGGCACCCTCCCTCTGCAGGAGCCCAGGCCGCTCCAGGGTGGAGGAGGGCAAGCTGGGACACAGCGTCTGCTGCTCCTGGTTTTGGACGCTGTCTGACCAACTCCGGTCTCCAATGCTGTGAGTTCCCTCTGTGACAGACAGGACAGTAACTCAGAACCAGGAGCAGGATCACCCTTCCCGCTCAAGTGCTTCTGTCCGAGCGGATCACGGTGACAGAAGAGACAGCGTCAGCACACAGCAAGCTCAGGCGTGGCCGCCCTCTGACACCCAGAGCCGCTTTTGCACACTGGGAAGAATTTTCACACTTCCTCGATTCTGGAAGTGTCTTGTTTCCCTCTGACCTCCATGTCCTTGAAATTCCTCCTCTCTCTGTCGATTTCCTCAGCACTCCCACCTCCCACGGCACCCTGCTCTGTTTCCCAAGAGTCTCATGAACAGAAGTGTGTCCTGGAAGGGTGAGGTGGCAGAGGGCACGTCCCACAGAGCAGGGACCAGTTCACCTCAAACTGTCCAGACGCTTACGGCCACCAGGCTTCTCTGTGGGCACCGCCCTCGCCCGCCTGCAGGCACCCTCATGCCTCCCTGGGGAGAGGTTTACTAATGGTGTACTGTTGGAAAGGCAACAGGGCTAGAGAGGATCAGCAGTTCAGAGGGCCCAGGTTCAATCCCCAGCACACATCCAGCAGCTCAGAAGTGTCTATCTCCAGCTCCTGGGGACCGGATGCCCTCGCTGGCTTCTGGGTCAGTGCACATGGTACAATACATTCATGCAGGCCAGACACGCATACACATAATAAACGTGTTCTAAAATGATGGCTAAAATATAATTACCATGGAGCTAAAATAACATTAATTTAGACAGAAATACAACTGTCTGATCATGACTATTTTAACTCCTGTGTGGAGTACACACACACACACACACACACACACACACACACACACACGTGTCTGTGTGCTGGCACACGCATGCGCGGCTCCTGTGAAGGCTGGCAGCTGGCTTCAGGTCTCTCACCTGAAGCTCGCTGACCTGGCGGACTGCTGGCCATCACACTCTAGGGAGCTGCTTTCCCCCTCTCCCAAGTGCACGTCTCCACGCCTGGCTTTTCACAGGGATGCTTCTGATCTGAGCTCGGGTCTTCACGCTTACAAACGAGCCAACTCTCCAGTGCTGACTGTCCGTTTCTAACTGACCCCCACGAATCATATGTGTTTCCTTGTAACAGGCCACACGTTTCCCTGTGTATGCTTTCAGCTGCTCAAACATCTATCTACTCAAATGATCTTTAGGGCAAAACTTGTCCGAATTTCTCTTCCTGTCATCTTGAGAGCTGTCCGCAAGCCGCCCAGTGTGCGGTCTTGCCCAGAGCATCTTGTGCATTCGTGGGTAAATGGTTGTACCCGTTTCCTGACGCTGTGCGAGCTGCTGCTGAGAGCACCTGGGTGCTGGCTTTCTCACAGCGACGTGACGTCATTTCCTTCCTGTGTAACAGGATTTCTGCATCATTCCTCTTCGGTATTTTTAAGAGCACCCACACCATCTTCCCGTCCCGTGTAGACTCACCCCTGTCCTCCACGTCCTCTCCAGTGTTGCCGTCTGTAACATTTGCCAAGCAGCTCTCCCTGTGCTCTGGTCCAGCTGTGTCTCTGGCTTGCACTTCTCTGCTGATCGGTGGTATTGGACAGCTTCTTCCTGTGCCTCTGGCCTTTCGGATATCTTCTCTTGAGAACTTGAGCTTTCTTGAGACTTGGGCTCTTTGCCTTTTGCCCGCTGTCTACCTATGGCATGGTTCTAACTTCCAGTGAAGTGTGTGCATTTCCACTCCTTGCGTGTCCACACCCATGATGCAGGTGACTGAGGGGGGAAAGAAGCTAAGCCTGGAGCTCTGCCTCCACTGTCACCAAACACAAGTCTAAGATAAGTGGTTTTTGACAGTCTTCCCTGGATGACACAGGAATAGGAGAAGCCAATTAGGACCTATGTTCTTAAGTTCTGCATTTTTGTAAGCTCGTTTCACAGAGCTGCCTCGTGTTGTGAGCGGTGAGCCTCTGGGGGTCATTTCTGCTCTGAAGAAACAAGCTTGGTTGTCAGCCGATTTGAGAGCGTTTTTTTCTTGGGGTAACTGAGCTTCTTTGCATCTTTGGATTCACTTAATTGTACAGAAAATTACCTTGGGGTGGGAACCGACAGACCAGCTCCCTAGGAAACTGTAGGTAAGATTGTCAGCCTGCCTGAGCGGCGGACGGGCCAGCGCCGTAGTCCTCACGCACTAGCGAGGGCCACTCGGTGCTAATACAGAGCCTGTCTGACCTCCTTACAGGGTTGAGCCTTCTTCCCACAGGCGCCCTTTGGCACTAGGATGCGCCTGGCCCGTCCGCCGTGTGTGCGCGTGAGCACTCGGCGCTGAGCGCCTCTGAACTCACTGTGTGAGTGCTCTGCAGGGCTGCAATTACAAGTTTTGTTTTTATTGGAAAGGGAGCTACAAAGACTTTCTCAGAAAGATGCGGAATTGATTTTTCGAGATTTTAAATATCTCGTACTTGAGTTCTGTAAATCAAGACTTCCTTCTCTTGATTCCCAGATCATGCCCCTCATTTCTTCTTTTCCAACAGTAGCAGCCCAGCCACCACGAAGGCTCAGAGCAGGGTAGCGCCCCAGCTGTTTACTGTAGATACGGGACGGCTTCTCAGGCCTGGGGCGTCAGCTGCGAGTTAAAGTGCTACTGTGATGTTGTTGTTCCCACCCGTCTGCTCTTAGCCTCTCAGGTGTGCCCTGGACAGCACGAGCTCAGCTGAGAGCACCCCGTCCTCACATGTATGTGCAATGGCCCAGCAGGGCGTGTTTTCATGTCAGTGCCTGAGTGTGGACAGAAGGACAGATCACCTGAGCTTGGTGGCGCACATCTGTAATGCCAGGTTCTTAGGAGGCCGAGGCAGAGGGTGCGGGCCGCAGGGTGACCTCAGGCCCAGCCTGAGCCCTGCCTCAGAGTTAACAGTGAGGCAAAGGCCAGGGCACAGTCGGGCCCGTGCCTGGCACGTACAGGACTCTAGGTCCAGTCCCCAGACCTGTGCTGCGGTGCCTGTGTGTGCAGAGTGCTGAGATTATACAAGCAGAACTTGTTTCGTTTTCTGCGATGCGAGGATCGGCATTGTGACTTGTCATGAGCAAACACCATTGAGTTCCCCCAGGGAAACTGACAGTGCTCATGCAGTGCACTTCCTGTCTGGGAAGCGGGAAGACACTCCAGGTGTCCTCAGAGGCCCGATGGAGGGGTTAGAACGTTCAGGGGCCTCGTGATCAGAACTCGCCCGCAGCGCAAAGCACTTCCCCGGGCTGTTTGGCACCATGGTTTCCCCTCCACATGCAGAGGGAAGGAGGGAGAGAAGGAGGGGCACCGGGAGGGAGGGAAGGAAGGAGGGAGTTCCCAGCTCGACCCCGGCTGACCCTTGTCGGCTGCTGCCTCAAGGGTCAGGCCAAGTCAAGAATGACTTTCTATCCTCTCCTCCCCGCTGACATGCTGAATCCCAGGAAGAAAATGGCAGCCGCCCATGAAGAGCTTTTGCAAAGCCTAGGGACAGGGGCAAGATAAAGGTCACTCTCACGAGGACCCATGTGAAATGGCACCAGCTTCACTTTAGACACCAACCACACACAGTGTTCAAGGCCTTCACAGAAACGACCTTCAGGCCAGTTGGTTCACAGCCACGTGGGGTGGGAAGCACAGGCAGTTGGCCTCTTCCTGGGGAGCCTTGTGGGTCCAAGTGCCCACAGTGATTGGCTCACAGCTAGCTTTAATGCTCATTCTGGGGGCACGCTGACTCTCTCTTCAGGCCTTGCACAGATCCCCAGCCCCCATGGGGACCCACCTCTTTAGCACTGAACCTTCTGTCTTCTGCCATCTACCCTGCTAGGCTGGGATTCCTCGCTTTTTCCTCTGTCCTCAGCCATACTTCCTAACCATTACCCTGCACATCTTATTCTGCATTTCCATCCCTTCTTTCTCAAATTTTCCAGGAGGCACAACACAAAAGACGTAAAACCTCCTTTCTGCCCTGCCTTCCGGAGCAGAAAGGGTGTGTGCTTTGGCCCCTGCCGACCTAACAAGTCAGGCTCAGATAGCCCTTCACTTCATGACTTCAAAGAAGCAGGGGTGAAAATCAGACAGGGGGTTGAGCCAGCGAGGACACACTTGGAAGAGAGCAAACAGCGGGGTTCAGTGACTCCCTCCATCCGGGGGTTCCTGAAGTCCAGGTCTCAATATAAGGCGAGAGGTCTGTGGAGCTAGGCATCCTGGCCAGCTGTGGTCCCGCCCACCAGGCCCAGCGCTAACTCAGTTCCCCTCCCTCCTGCGAGGTGGTCAGCAAGTTGTCAGCGCCCTGTGGAATGCCTTTCTAGGAGGCTGAGCCCGCTGGCTGCACCTGCATGCCTGCCCTTCCTTCTCCTCCCTGTGTGGTCCAATTCCTGCTGATAATTCCAAGTACTTAGTTGATCTGGTAGAACGGGAAGAACACGAGTGAATCTCTTTAGACTGTCTTCCCTCCTGCCAAGGCACTTTCAATTAACATTTTTATATTTTGTATGGCTACATACAGAATATATTTTACGTGTGTGTGTAAAGAGAGAGACTGTGTTTCAAATCGTTATACATATATATGACATTTGTCATTTACCCCCAGGATGCGTGGATTCCTAGGTGTGCAAGGCAGAGCTTAGAAGGCAAGCACCATACTTCAAGTATCACTTGGGGGTGGGGTGCAATAGGAATAAAAATTAAAGTAAGTTGTTTATTTTTTATTTAGTGAGTGAACACAGGCCTGCCCTAGGTGTGAGCACAGACCCAGCCCTAGGTGTGAGGCAAGGCTAGCAATAAGCAGCATCACCACGTAAACACAAAAATGAAGGGGGCAGAGGTCAGACGCCACAACAGTGGCCTTAACGTTACGTAAGAAACATGCTCTGCATCATCCAGAGAAGGGGCGTTTTACCAACCTGTTCACTCGCTCTGCAGAGTGTGACCACAGAGCGTGTCACTATAAAAGAGAGGCGGAAGAGCGTCAACGCACACCCAAACGCTGACTGGGGGGCTGTCCCACCCTGTGTCACAGCTTGGCCATCTAGAACTGCCCCCCCCCCGGCTCTGACAGGCTCCCTTCCCATGGACCAGCCTTGTGCACATCTGGAACTGCCCCCCTCCCCTCGCTCTGACAGGCTCCCTTCCCATGGACCAGCCATCTGGAACTGCCCCCCCTTCCCCCCTCTGACAGGCTCCCTTCCCATGGACCAGCCTTGTGCACAACAGGTATGCACGTTTCTTCTCTCGTCCTAAAGCTTAACACAAGTGGGAGGGGATTTCCCCAGATTGAAAGTGTGTGCTCTTAAAGACCCTCAGGCCCTCCTGGGTTTCTCTCCCTGCGCCTTCCCAGAAGGGTAGGCTCCTGTGAGTGCTGCTCTTCTGACAGGGAGGCAGCTGGAAAGGGGAAGCACCAGCAAACTCAGAAAGAGCGAGTTATCAGAGCCTGGTGTGTATTTCCAAATAGTGCACTGTGTTTATTCTGATGGTTCCTGAGAGACTGTCAGCTCAGCAGCACAGGGCGTGACCAGTGGCTCACGTTAAGAAAACCAGCTTCGCTCACCACGCGCTACCCCATTCAGCTAGCTTCTGTGCTAGCCTTTGTAAAAACACAGCTTCCCACATAGAGGAAGCACAGTTGTTAGCTCATGGCAGTGACCGAGGCCCTGGAATCGCCGTGTCTTCGCTCCAGGGTAGACGCAGTAAACTTGTATCTAATTGTCACTAGCCAATTCTGACAATCTACGTGCCTGTGACAGAGCCACTAAGGCCTCTGAGTGCAACCATCCAGAGAGGCAACTCCCCAGTGTCACTCCAGGAGCCAGTCGCCTTTGGTGGACTGAGGTCAGAAACCTGAGTCAATCCTTCCGAGCGTGGTGTGTCGGGAGACTTCACACCCACCAAAGGCTCCATTCCTTGGGGACACTGGGTCAGAGACATCGGCCCTGCAACACCACCTCTGAAGGAGATTTGGCCTTCTGCCCAGGTCCTGCTTGCCCTTGGCCAGGTTCCCTGGGACCAGCCAGTGGTGATTTTTCGGGTTCCAGATGCACCAGGAATCGACCCATTCAGGTGGGGCAGAGTGCCTGTGTGCCTGTCTCCAGTCGGAGTGGGAACAGAATGGTGGAAAGGCAAGAGCGGGTCACCAGGACTACCCCATCCATCAGATAGCGTCCCCAGAGCAAGAGCTCATTTCCACACAGATTCCAGGACCAGTGCCACCATGACGGGTGTGAAAGACGTGGGTTGCGATTCCCGCCACATCCAAATCAAACTGCCTATGGGTCTGCTTAGAGTTCAGCCTTAAGAACAGCCCCGGCCACCTCAACTGAAGCAAGCGGTGGCCCTAAGCGCACTGCCACACCCCACTTCAGCTGCGCCACCTCAGCCACCTCCCGTCACCTGCTGCTCGAGCCGGTATCTGCCACCGACTCCATCACGCTTAGTAAAGGGGTGGTGGAGGCTTCCTGCCAGGGAAGTCCCTGGGCATTGAGGTCAGGACATTCCCTCTAAGGTAATGGATACAGGCTGTGGCGTCTAGCCTCTCCTAAACCAAAATAAGAAGTGCGGTTCTCTGTGAGCCTCTGGATGTTAGGAAGCACCGTTCCCACCTAGGTGTGCTCCTACAGCCAGAGAGCTCCAGAGCACCTGGCTTGGAGTGCGGTCCGGAAGAGGCAGCTGTGCAATGGATCCAGGCCCTGCTCACGGCGCTCTGCCACGCGGCTCTAAGATCCAGCACATCCCGTGTGCGTGAATGCGCTCCTCCGGCAGGCCACAACAGGCGGATCACAACAGATGTCCCTGAAATTTCAGGTGCAAGGGCTGAGGCGATGGTCAGGGAGGAGACTCATCCACAGGAGCGTAAGGCCTCAGAACACTCAAAGCGCTGTCTCCAGCATGGGGAAGAGAGAGGGGGAGTTGGGTGGCAAGCAAGCCTAGTCCACGTGATTCCAACCGTGGAAAGATCCTGTCCAAAAAGCCAAGGTGATCCTCTGGCTTCCACACATATGTGTGCACATCCAAAGTGAGAGACCGAGACAGAGAGATAGGGAGAGAGACAGAGACAGACAGACAAAGAGGAGGGAGGGAGGGAGGGAGGAAAGGAGGGAGGGAGGAAAGGAGGGAGGGAGGAAAGGAGGAAGGAAGATATTCAGGAAACCATCCCTTAAGAACTGGCTCGTTGTCTCTTAGACTGGAGTAGGTCTGAGCCACCGTCTTGGCTCGTTCTCCATGCTCAGGGTTCTGTGTCGCTCGGTGAACGAGGCCTGAGCTGGGACTGCGCCTCTCACGGTTTTCACGTTGAACGAGGGAAGGTGAATGGATGAGTGCAGACCCTGCAGACACTAGCATTGAAAAGTGGCTCAACTTCCCATGATGCTCCTCCACTGCTCCCTTCCCTGTCCACAGCAGACACTGGGCAGCATGGGGCTCTGGAGGAGTCTGTTTCCAGGTGCGTGGGTGTGCAGGCCCTGCCCCACAGTGGTCAGCCGCAGCTCTGCAGCCCTATCCCCTGCAGAACTTGACAGGTTTGCCTGGCGACAGCACGGCTGGCCTGGAGGACGCTCGGAAGGTCATCTGTGCACAGAGCCTTTCACCACAGCCACACTGCTCTACTGCTCACTCAGCCGCTCTCCCAACCGGGCTAACAGGGAAGTCTCCTTTGTCTGTGTCTCTGCTTACGGATCTCCACATCTGAGTTACACGGACTTGGCTCCCTGGACGCCAGATTTGACTTTACCTTGTTGCCTTGCATGTGGTCAGGCCTCAACAACACACAGACTACATATACACGTTCAGCACATGCATTTAGTCAACTGTATTGAAACGAGGGCTAGAGAGATTAGGACACTGCTGCTCTTCCGGAGGACCTGAGTTCGATTCCCGCTCACAACTGTCTAACTCTAGTTTCAGCAAATCCAGTGTCCTCTCTGTCCTCTGAGGATACCAGGTACACGTGGCATATGTTTTACGTGATGTTTCTATCATAAACTCTATATGGTAGATAGTAGGTATGTTATACCATATAGATCAATATTTTTCCTTTCATTGTTAGACTTTTTTAAAAGATCAGTGAGCTAACAGAAAGCATTCAGCATACAAGCCAATAAACATAATAAATCACATGATTCTCTCATGCAAAAAGCCTTTGACAAAATCCACATGCCTTTATAAAAAAGTTCTAGAAGAGAGTAGGACCACAGCGAGCAAACTTCAACATAATAAAGGCTGTATGTGGTGACAAACCCACACCCAGCCTCATCCTTGATGGAGAAAAACTTGAAACAATCCCATTAAAATCTGTAAGAAGTCAGGACTACCAACTGTCTGCACTTCTTTACATTACAGTTCTCAAAACACCAGCAGGAGCAATGAGGAGACACAGAGAGAGAGAGCTGCATAGGAAAGAAGAACTCATTCCCTATGTGCAGACGATAAGAGAGTAGACATGAAAGCTCCCCAAAAGTCCACCGGAAAAGTTTTAAGAGCAACCAACAGTTTACAAAGTGGCAGGATACAAAGTTAACTTGTAAATATCATTAGCCTTTCTTTACATCAGCCACAACCATGCTGAAAAAGGTAATCATGGGCACCCCATCACAAGAGCCTCAAAGAAACACTCTATCCAGGAATCAGCCAACCACGGAGGAAGACGGCCTCTGCAATTAAAACCTCAAATCTCTGGAAAGGAGAGGTGAGGCAGACACTAGAACATGGAAACAACCTTCCTGAAACTGACCTTCTGAGCGGCCAGAGGTGTGGACGTTCCTGAGCTCTCTGGGCAGCTGTCAGTCGGCCTCCCACGAGGGGCGCTCACATCAGCAGCCAGAGAATCCTGGCCACCTCTGGTCAGCTAACTCCCCAGCTTGTTTCCAGCGCTCCCGCCAATGGCCTGGGCAGCCGCCATGCCAGCTACTCCTCCTCGGCACCCCAATGCCAATGGCTTTCAGCTTCCCTCATCTGCTTTGCCTCTGTAGTGTACCACGGCTGAACCCCCAGAGTGGCATATGCGGGAGGTGACAGCCACCATTTTCAGCCCAGGAGGAGTCCAAGGGGCAGGAAGGCCAGGAGGAACTATGCTGTCTGCCCAACATGGTGGCTAAATAAAGCTGAAGTGTTAGCTGCATTGTGATGTTTATGTGGTGGCCGTGTGCCCTGGCTTCTCATCCTCGGGGGTTATCCTCACGCTTTCGGCCTAAACCACCCTAACCCCAGCCCTTGCCTGCCTTCAGCTTAGTCACCTCTCCTGACACGACCACCGTGGACAGTGCCCGCTGCTGGTCTGCATGCCATGCTCTAGTTACAGCTCTCCCCTGTCTGTGTCCTCCATGAGACTGCAGCTGGTCACACTCGAACCTCCCACGGTCCCTAGTGCATGGCCTGGGACGCAGACATACTGACCGGCGCAAATCTTGCCTCCCAGAAGCCTGCGGCTCCCCCAGTGCTCTCCTCCATTCAGACCTCAGACAGCCCGGACAAACTGCAAGTGCGAGTTCTAACACCCCTTGACCTTAACTTGCTTTTTCTCTTCTCAGGACCCTCTTCCCGGAAGCACACAGGAAAGCAAGAGCCATGTCCATGATCGCAGCTTTCTACAGCAGCAAGTCTATCCTCATCACAGGGGCCACTGGCTTCCTGGGCAAGGTGCTGATGGAGAAGCTGTTCCGTACCAGCCCCCACCTGAAAACCATTTACATCCTCGTGAGGCCCAAGGCCGGACAAAGCCTGCAGGAGAGGGTCTTCCAGATCCTCAACAGCAAGGTGGGTCCTGCGGGAGGGCAGTGTGATGGGCAGCACCTTGGAGCCGAGTGGCTGTGTCCATGCTCCCTTACAGCTCCGTAACAGACGGTTAGTGCTGACTAACGTGATGGGACCTAGAGTCGCGGCAGACAGGCCTCGGGCCTCTGTGAACAGGCATTTAGGTCGCCGGGACAATGCCTAATTACCTCAGTTAGGGTGTTTGAGGGGGGAAGCCCTCCGCAAGAGCGCTCTCGTCCGTTTGTGGGTACAGTGTGACCAATTCCTTCAGGCTAGCCCTACTGCCTTGACTTCCTGGCTACGGCAGAACCGTGAGCTAAAGCAAACCTTTCCTCCCACAAGCTGCTTTTGTTGGGGTGTTTTACCACAACAGCTATAAAAGAAACACAGAGGACTCCACACACAGGCTGGAGCACACAGAGGACAGGAAAATACACAACAGTGACACTGGCTGTCCCCAAAGACGGCACAGGTACTTAGGGCATCTCTAGGGCAGGAAAGGAAATCATCGTTTTCACGACTGGAAGCAGAAGTGTTCTTACTGTTCCTGTCTCCACTGTGAAACCTGCAGAGTCAGTGAAGGGAAGGCCAGGCTGGCAGAAGAGGCTCTCTAGAGGGCAGCCACAGATGCTGATAGCCCTGAGCATGTCTGAAGAGTTCCCAAGCTCAGTCCCCGCGCTGTCACTAACAGAGCTCTGGCGGCTCCCTTAGACTTTCTTCTCGTCTCATGGCTGCTGTCTAGCTGGCTGATGGAGCCACAAGTCTAAGCCCAGTCGCTACCCACCGTCAGGTTCGGCTCTCGGATTCGCACGGTGAACAGCACAGAACCGTAGAAAAGGCTCAGACGTGGCCCTCCCCATTCCTTCTCACACCAGAGAAGCGGCCAGCATGGAGCGCCTGCCATGGCTGCCCAAGCCTTCCACAAGTGCTTATCCACACAACAGCGCAAACAACAAAAGCTATTTCACAAGGGTGTATGAGAATTAAATGAGGTACCAATGCACAAAATAATATGGCATTGTGTAATACAAAGATATGATCAATGACCTCTGAGTTCCTTTACCCAGACAGGCTCTTTTGTTCATTTTCCTTAAAACCAGGTCATGGTTGCCTGAACCAGTTTCAAACCTTCATCAAAGATGCATATGTCCCCACACTCTGTCAGTTCACCATGGCTTCTGTAAGAGAGAAGAGCAGAAATGAATAGGTGACTTTTGAATCATTGTACCTGAGATGGAGTCCTGTTCCATCACTTAGAATGGCCTCAGGCTCAGAATGTACCTGCTCTACCTCCCAGGGGCTAGGACTCCAGGCCTGTGCCACCATGCCAGGCTCACTATAATCTTCACCTCCCCGAGTTCACAGACCTGTGCTGCATCTGTTCATGCCTGCAAGCTTTGCTTAGCTAGCCGAGTTACACGCAAGTACAGGCACACCAGCCTCTGGTTGACAGTCTTTAGACTCACACTGTGTGTGCGGCAGGAGGACAGAGACAGGGCAATCACCATTTGAGAGATGAGAAAATCAGACAAAGAAAGAAATGGTGGGCAGCAAGACCGGGCTGCATCTACTAAGAAATACCCTCGGTAGGACTTGAGAAGGCCCCTGGAGAAAATGACAGATGATGCAGACGTCCCTTACCTGCCTTCTGACTGGACGCTGGGAGGAGGCCTCTTTTCCATCACTGTGGCCAATGGCTCCTCCTGCTGCAGCTTCTGCAGCTTCTTCCTTGCGCCCTTCACTGCTCCGTGGTTGGGGAAGGTCCCTTTCTCCTTGTCTTTAGCAATGCATTCCTCTGTGTGCAGCAGAAGGTGGAAGCAGAGGCCTGTGCCTGTTTGGGGTCAGGTGTTCTTTGATCCTGGAAAGAAAAGGAAATCCCATGGTTAGAGCGTAGTGTATTTCAGTCTGTCCCAAGTGAAAGAGTGTGAAGGGATGATGGCACGTACAAGAGGGAATGGAAGCATTAGTAATAAGATCCCAGCCTGAAGTCCCGGACATTCAGCAAGCACACAGGCTGAGGGTCTGTTGCCAGCACTGGGCTACTGAGGGCGCCCTAAGAGAGCTTGTGCCACACGGGGTGTGTGGGGGAAGAGAGGAGAAGAGGGTAGGAAACAGGAGAGGGGGGAGAGGAGGGAAGAGAGGGGGAGAGGGGGAGGGAGGAAAGGGGGAGAGGGGGAGGGAGAGGAAGGGGAGAAGGGAAGGGGAGAGGGGAAGGGGGAAGAGAGGGGGAGGGGAGAGAAGGGAAGAGAGGGGGAGAGGGGAGGGAAGAGAGGGAAGAGAGGGAAGAGAGGGGGCAGAGAGGGGGAGGGAGAAAAGGGGGAGAGGAAAGGGAGAGGGGAAAGGAAGAGGGGGGAAGGGGGAGGGGAGAGAGGGGGGGAGAGGGAGAGGAAGAGGAGAGGGGAAGGAAGGGAGAAGAGGGAGAGGAGAGGGGAGAGGGAGGAGAGGGGAAGGAAGGGAGAAGAGGGAGAGGGAAGGGGAGGGGAGGAGAGGAGAGAGGAGGAGGAGGAGAGAGTCCATTTGGCAGTTTTGGGAAAGAAAAAGCAATGAATCAGAATGAGCCTCTTGCTTTCAAGGACCAGTTCAGTGACAGGTGTTATGCCGAGCACTGACTTGCGTACTCAATCTTAGAAATCCTGTGAAGTGTTTATTCTAGAGTCACAGATGAGAAATTAATCCCAGAAAACTGTGCTCTCCGCAAGGCGTGTGATCTGTGCCGGGGAAGTGGCACGGCTAGCTAGAACGTAGCTGTGAGGACCATGCGCCCTCTGAGGCGCA
Organism: Psammomys obesus; assembly: GCF_907164565.1. Classification (NCBI taxonomy): domain Eukaryota; kingdom Metazoa; phylum Chordata; class Mammalia; order Rodentia; family Muridae; genus Psammomys; species Psammomys obesus. The sequence continues at coordinate 1,207,040 of NW_026590061.1, read as the reverse complement.
CCTCCATCCCTCACAGCCTGCCTCCCTGGGAACAAAATCTACGAGGCAAAGTTGCTGCTGGAGTCAGGGTGCCTTCTAATTCAGCATGGTCCTGTCAGAGCCTGGAAGTAACCTCGGGTTGGCCTCCATCTTCCCACCCAACTCTGTCCTTGAGGTCCTCCGTGGAACCCCCTTGGGGACACAGAGTGAAAGGATGAGCAGTGAGGTGTGTGTCGCCCTTAGCACGGACTGTAGATGCTCATGTGCGCTCGAGTTCTGACAAGTGAAGTGTGCTCAAGACCAGCTTCTTACGTCTAGTCTCTGAGTCTCTAAGGCCAGGGAAGGTACAGTTCTGCGATTGGCAAGTTAAATGTGCAAAACAGGCCCAGGCAACTTTGAAACCTGCTCTGCTTAGGGGAGTAGTAAGGAGCCAAGGGGTGTGGCTGGCCCCCGCTGTGACAGAAGCAGCTCAGCACCTTCCACATCTTTACACAGCTGGCTCAGGCACCCACGCTTTGGTTCGGAACTGCTGGTTCGAAGCCGTCTACCCCTTCCAGGCAGTCCTAAGCACATGGTCACGCAACGGTCCAGAAACTAAGACCCCCCCAGACTGACCGTTCGCAGCCCATGGGATAAAGAGCAAAAAGTAAGGTCCTGATGGTTGTGGCGGGTGTGTGTGTGTGTGTGTGTGTGTGTGTGTGTTGTATGTGTGTGTGTCCGTGTGTGAATTGTATGTGTGACTGTATTTTGGACTCACACTTGCTTGCACCTGGACTAGAGCTGACAGCACACCCCTGTGCTCTAAGCCCACCGTGTACCCTTTGGCTAAAGACCTCCCCATTTTCCGGCTCAGAGTCGAAGTCCTAACCACACCAGCACGGTGTGAAGAGGGCTCAGCAGAGAGCAAAGGCTCCCGCTGACGGATGTTGTCAGTGACGCCCAGAAGACAAAGCCCACACCTGGATGCCTCTCACACCAGCGGCTTGGTCTCCGTCACTGCGGCTGTGAGCTGGTACAGAAGTGCTGCACAGCTGGTGTGCCTGCTGTCCCAGCCCTGCTTTCTGGAGCCAGCGGCCACACGCCTCAGACACACTCACAGTGAGGAAGAGCCATCAGGACTCAGCGGGCTACAAACTCAGTCACCACAAGGGAAAGCGTAAACACTTCATGGAGACTTACACATCTCCCGTACAGCGGAAAGACCTGTCGTGGAGAACACCTTGACCGTGAGAGCAAACATTTAGCTTGCTCATGACTGATCAAGGTTAGAACTGCTAAAGGCCTTCTCCAAGAGCCAAAATGACTGTTGTTGAGACTGACCCTGCTGACATTTTATATCCTTTTCTGTCCACACTGAGGACCGGCCAGCTTCCTAGCTGTCTTCAGAACTGTGGTGACACGGCCCACAGGCCACTCCTGCATATAGAAACGGGGACTCGGGCACAGAAGCGTGGCACCTGCTGGCTGCCTGTGGGGTTGTGCCCTTCCCTACCCCTCACCCGGCTCCAAGGACGTCTTTAATACTCGTTTGCCTGATGCCAATGGAATACGATTTCTCTGACTACTGGATTTTGTTTTGATTTGAGGCCGGGTCTCATGCTGTCCAAGCTGGCCTCACACTGGCTCAGTAGAAAAGATGGCCTTAAACTCGAGTGTGGGATTACACGTGTGCACCATGCGATGCTTCATCGTCGTTTCATGCGATGCTGTGCATCAAATGCACAAAAGTCTTGTGCACGGTAGGCGAGCCTTCTGTCAGCCGAGCTGCAGCCAAAGCCCAGATTTAAGGTTTTATTACTCAACAAGCCGGCCTAGTTGCACAGTCTTCCGAGTGTGGGGCAGAGGGAGCCTTAGGTTTAAAAATCACAGACTTTCTCTGCTCTTAACAGTTCCAGACATTCATCTCCATGAAAATTCCATCTTCTTAGTAGAGGTCAGAAACAAGATTATTGTCACTAAAATTTTGTTTTCAAGACAATAGAAAATATACTTTTGATCTAAGAATCGAGGTGTGGTGGGGAAGGCAGAGAATCAGCCCACTGAGCAAATGCAGGACTAAAAATGCTGTGTTCACCTCTTCCCCCTTTGTGTATAAATTAGCACTCTAAAAAAGTAATTAACATCCAGAGAAATAGCACATAAGCTCATGCTACCCTCCACATTAAGTGCTGTTGACATCAGAGAAAGGGCACAGAAAATGTCTGTTTCTGCAGATCACGTTTGCCTGATACTTTATTTTCGAATCACATTTTTTGCTTCCATCTTTGTAACTGAGCCCATTAGGCAAAGCGGTAATTTCGTGTTGTTTGCTAAAGGCTGGTCACCCTGCCCTGAAAACCATTATTTCTCATACAAAAAGTAGACACGGTCCCCATGAATAAATATGAAAATGTTCTAACGGGCATAGGGAGTGAGGCCAGAAGGAGGTGACTTAGCTGTGCTTTCTATCACTGGAATGAACACCACCACCAAAAGCAACTCAGGAGGAAGGGTTCCTTCTACCTCCACACTACCGTCTCTCCCTGAGGGAGTCAGGACAGGAGCTCAGGCAGGGCAGGAGCCTAGAGCTAGAGGCCATGGAGGGTGCTGCTCCCCAGCTTCTCCCTGTGGCTTGCTCCCTGTGGCTTGCTCCCTGTGGCTTGCTCAGCTGCTTTCTCACAGAAGCAGGACCACAGCCCAGGAGTGGTACCATCCGCAATAGGTGGGCCCTCCCCATCAATCACTGATTAAGAGAATGCCCTTCAGGTCGGCCTACAGCCTTATCTTGGGATGGGATTTTCTCAGCTGAGGCTCGCTCCTCAGATGACTCCAGATGCCATAGAATCAGCCAGCACAGTGATTTTCACCCCTTCATCTCCAAGGCAAGGTTCAGGATATGCACCCAACTGATGACTAGGCACACCTTTTTCAGATGCTCCTAGAGTTAGGATCCAAATGATACCAAATGCATGAAATGAAGCGGAGGGCTCTTGGCTACAGAGACACCTTCATTGAAAAGACTACTGTTTGTGCAAACCAGATTCTCAGTGCTAACTCAGAAGACTCCCGGGCAAGGCAGGGCTCTGTGATGTCGTGAGGCACACGGTGTGTGGATTTCTGTTTCAGCTGTTTGAGAAAGTCAAGGAAGTCTGTCCAAACGTGCATGAGAAGATCAGGCCCATTTCTGCAGACCTCAACCAGCGCGACTTCGCCATCAGCAAGGAGGACATGCAGGAGCTGCTGTCCTGCACCAACATCATCTTCCACTGTGCAGCCACAGTGCGCTTCGATGCGCGCCTCAGGTGGGCCTGCGGCCTGTCCGTCTCTCCATCTCTACATACCTTCTCTCTCTCTTCATCAGCTCTGTCTCGCTATCTCTTTTCCTTCTTTCCTCTCTCCTCCTTTTCCTCTCTGCCTCTCTTCTCTCCCTGCTTCCCTCTCTCCTCTCTGTCTCTTTCTCTTCTCTCCAATGAGAAGTTTAATAAGAAACTATAAAGAATCTCCGGAATGTCTCCATGTGCCCGTGCAGAGGGGACAGTGTATTTTGGGGTGCGCACACTCAGGTTTCTACCTGCTTCTGCAGTTTTGCAGACTTGGGCTCAACTGCAAAGAAAGGCTTTCCCGTTGGAGCATTCTGTGCCCGGCGAGTGCTGCTGGAGTGACAGTAGGCATTGCTCATTTTTCGTTATTTTTTGATGACTTGAAAGTTTGGCATGTCTAAGTGCTTATTGATATTTTATTATTTTTGAAATGTCTATTCATCTTGCTTTCTTATTTTGAACTGATTTTTTGTGATTTCAAGATGATGTGGAAGCTTCCACATATTAACTTTATCTTCTATATTTCAATTTACCTTTGTCTTTTTACTGTTAGTTTTCCTTGAATTATTGTTGTTTTGTTTTTACAGGTAGGTCTGTGATCCATTTGAAGTGTTTTTATTAGTTCATTCATTAACTTATTATTTATTCATTTATTTTGAAAAAGGATCTCTTACATAGCCTTGGCTGTCCTGGAATTCACTACATAGACCAGACAGGCCAAGAGTTTACAGACATCTGCCTGCCTCTGCCTGAGTGCCGAGATCAAAGGCGTGTGCCGCCACACCCGGCCTGTTTTCAGTGCTTTTTCTAACTGTGAAGAGGGTCAGGGAAATTCTACAGAAACAGTGAAGAAAGTGTGAGGACGGCAGCTTTTCTTTTCTCTACGGATGGTAGTTCTCAGTGCTTATCAAAGGGTTTACTTTTCAGTCTATTTGAGGTAAAAAACTCTTGTCCTAAGCTACTAAAACTGCTTCTGCCATTGATCAAGCTTTCTCAGAAAACATCGCACCATTTTAAAATCCAATTCTGATTAGGCCATGAATATTCACAGGAAACTTTTAAAACAGAAATACTTTGCTTATTTTCATGTGGTGCCACTTAAATAAATTTAGCATATTTTTCCAAGTTATCTTCATATAGATTCACTTAGAAAAAGTTAAGACTTTTTTTTTCTCTATTTAAGGAATTATTAAAGCAAGAATTTTATAATCCAAATTATGTTTGCTTGCGCAGTCATCAACTCTGCTGACCCCCTAAGCTATTCCACAGTAAAGAATTACAAAGTTAAAGAAAGGAATGCTTTAAAGTTTTGTACTTTGCTGAAAATTCTATAAAACATTAATTTGTTTTTATGTTTTACTATTTTTGTTGAGAAAAACTTAACATTTTAAAACTTCTTTTCATTTGATTCATCTTTCCCCTTGCTCCATTTTATCAGACCCACGAAACTGATGATCCACTTATGATCTCAGTCCAGACGCCCACTGGAATGTGCCCTTCAGGCTGCTGTTCTCTGGGTTTATTTAGATGTAGAAGCCTATGTTAGCATTTTGCCATGATTTTTAGTTGGGTTTTATTCTTTTAGTGGTCATTTATGGAAGCCAGTTAATAAATTCAAAGGATCAAGTTTTTCTCTTGTTTTACTAATTAAAATCATGTAACCTCTAGACACAGTATTTAGTGCTTCAGTGTCTGGGACTAAGGACTCCACACACACCACAATTTCAAGTGTCAGGGGACCATGAAGCCGTGGATCCACCTTTCCCTTCCTTGTCTCAGGATATGCCCCCAAACCTCACCGTTTACCGTTTACTGAAGTAGCTCTAGCCGCTGCACACAGCCCAAAGGCGGATCTAGCAGCCTGGAGCAGCCCAGGCACAGTGTGGTCGAGAGTTGCTGTGGGTCCTTTCGGTGGGTGCCAGGCATGGGGCGCCTGCGGCGGGGCAGGGTCTGAGTGCTCCCTTCTGCTTCTCCTCTGCAGAGAAGCTGTGCAGCTCAATGTCACCGCCACCCAGCAGCTCCTGCTAATGGCCAGCCAGATGCCCAAGCTGGAGGCCTTCGTCCACATCTCTACCGCCTTCTCCAACTGCAACCTGAGCCACATAGATGAGGTCATCTACCCGTGTCCTGTGGAGCCCAGGAAGATCATCGACTCCATGGAGTGAGTCGGGTGGGCTCGGGACTGGGCAGCAGCGGGTGGCGCCCTCGGTCTCTCTGCACTGGCTAGTGAAGTTAAGGCATAGGACACTGTGAAAGCAAAGCGCTTTGGGTAATGCTCTACCTCTCTCTGCTAGCTCCTTCTTCAAAAGAGAAATAGGCCCTCGCAGGGAAGGCAGGCGGAAACTTCGTGTGTGTGTGTGTGTGTGTGTGTGTGTGTGTGTGTACTAGGAATTGATGTACAGGACCCGGAGCCAGGGCTTTGTGCGTGGCGAGCATATTCTCAGCCCTGAAAAGCCCCCAGGAAATGTCTGTCAGGCACTGGGCTGTGGATGCGCTCCTCACCCCTTAGATCACCAGATGATAAAGCATCTGGGAGAGAAGACAGGGAGCTGGCCCAAGATGGGTTCAAGTCATGGCTGGTAGCTCTCGCTAGCTGTGGAAATCGTTCTACAATTGTTTTAGCCTTTCTGACCCCCATGGCCCTCTTTTGTTACTTTGCCTGTTGCTCTGATAATATACCCTGACAAAAGCAACCTTTGGGGAAAGGGCTGATTTGGACTCACAGTTCTAGGGCACAGTCTGCCATGACAGAACAGCCATGGCTGCAGGAGAGAAGTGGCCACACTGACTCTGCCAGGGAATCATTTCATGCAATACTGTAGTTGAATTTAAAATCTGCTGCTTTTTAAAAGCATCTAGCTACATGTTCAGAATGCTTCAGAATCCTTAAGCTTGCTGACATAGCTGCTTTGTCTGTGGAGACACTGACATCTTCAAAGTTAAACTACGGGTTTAAGACCTGAGGAAGGAGACAGCACTGGGCTATCCTGAATGCCTGAGACAGCTTGGAGGAGGAGTCCCTGAGCTGGGAGGGGCGGGGCGGACACCCCTGAGCCGGGGCAGGGGAGGGCATACAGTGCTGGCTTGCTCTCGGACATGGGCTTTGCACTCATACACGTGTTCCGTGGACACACTAATGAGACTTCCTGTAGGAGCAAGACAGGGGCCATATGTGATGCTGCAAATGACATATCCGTGGAAATGACAAAGTATCTGGGTGGAGAAAGCAAGCTTTTAACTAAGGGAGGAGGAGGCTTGTCCTTGTGACCCTGGGATGGTTCTGTCTTCTGGAATTCAAGCGGAAGGTGGACGCTTTCTTTGGCTGTTCCATGTCGTCTTCTTGCTCTGCTGGGCAGTGCTGTTGCTAGAATATTTCTCTCTCCTGCAGGTGGTTGGATGACGCCATCATAGACGAGATCACCCCCAAGCTGATTGGGGACCGGCCCAACACCTACACCTACACCAAAGCCTTGGGAGAGATCGTGGTACAGCAGGAGAGCGGAAACCTGAATGTGGCCATTGTCAGGCCATCCATAGTGGGAGCAACCTGGCAGGAGCCATTCCCGGTGAGCCCAGCGCTTTCTGCCTTGCTTCAAGCCAGTGCCTTCAAACAAGCTTCTTTCTGGTGTCCTCCTCTTCTAAAACCCCCTCTTCCTCCTGCTCGTACTTTCCCCCTTCCTCTTCCTCCTCACACTTTCTTCTCTTACATTCTCCTCCTCTTCCTCCTTCCTTACATCCTTTTTGCTCCCCCTTCTTTCTCCTTCTCGTCCTTTCTTCTTCATGTTCTTTATGTTTTTATTCACTTTACATACTTGTTGTATCCACACCCCTCCTTCCTCTTCCCCCCTTTCCCATCCAAACCAGATTATCAAATTGTATCGGGATTGAGCAATGTCCTCTTCCTGTGTCCTCTGTTCTTTACAACCGATTAGTGTTACGATGGGTGTGTGGGTGCGTACACATGCACACGCACACACCCATACACTTCCCCCCACGCACAAACAGACCGGACTGCCAAGGGTAACAGTCTTTTGAAATGAGTAACTGACAGAGATCTTTCTTTCCAGGGTTGGGTGGATAACTTAAACGGCCCCAGCGGACTCATTGTTGCGGTAGGTACCGATGAGAAAGCAACCCCGAGACAAAGGACGGTGACAGACACCTTAGTGTTGACTCATGCTTCCTCGATGCCCACATGTATGCGGGCACGAGGGCGGTGGCCTGTCTGGAGTTGCTGCTCTACAGGTGAAGGCAGCAGGGGCTGCAGTTCTGAGGCAGAGGTCTCTGCCGTGGAGGGGTTTTCTTCCCACTGCTTTAGTAATGCAGCCAGTCAGGGATGCAGTAAAGGTGCCAGCCCCAGCGGGCACAGTGCCTGGTCCAGCACCCCTGAAGCCCTGAGTTTGAGTGCTTTGTAAGCTGAGTGTGCGTGCCAGCTCACACCTGCAATCCCAAACCCCAGAGGGGGGGCAGAAGAATGTCCAAGGCGTGCCCATCTCAAAAAACAAAACCAACAACCCAAGTTATCCCAAAGACTACGGAACCCTTGACACTGAAATACACAAGCCTGTGGGTGTGTCTTGTCTGACCTTTGATGGCTTCCATTCGCTTCTCCACGACAGTTTAGACGGGGCTAAACATCAATTAAACGGGCCAGGGGCAGTGCAGTTTTATTACAGTGCACCCCAGCACACTAACTGAACCCCACCCATGCCACATATGTTCAGTAGGCAAAGAACAGCAGCTGGTTTACACACGCGCACACACATGCCTGTGCCCGCCCGCCTGCGGCCCTCACAGAAATGAAGAGGCCTAGTGACCGACTCCCACACAGAGGCCAGTCCTAGCTGGGGTTTTGCATCTGGTTTCTGTCTTACGCTCCGTCTGTCCCGAGCAGACTGGGAAAGGATTTCTTCGCTCCATAAAGGCGACTCCCATGGCGGTGGCAGATGTGATTCCCGTTGACACGGTCGTCAACCTCACCATAGCCGTGGGGTGGTACACGGCGGTGCACAGGTAAGCACGAGCACACACGCTTTTGAGGAGGCGAAGGCCACGTCAGCCACACTCAGCCCGAGGGAGAAGTGATGGGCCAGTGTGTCGGGATTCCTAACAGACCCCGTGGAGGCTGAGGCGTGTTGACACTGACACCTGGCCATGGGGTAATCTGCTCTTACACCGCCTGCCGTGGGAGTTTTGGAAAGGGTTTTCTATTCAGCATCTTAAAATAGTGTTGATGGATGAAAGGGCAGCACAGGTTACTTCATTGAGCTGTAGCTTAGTTGCTCATAAATGCCAGATGAGACAGGAAATCCGGTGACTCAAAGAAAAGGTGTGCATGGGGCACCGCTAGTGAGTGACCCCGTGAACAAGACTTCTCTCGCGTGAACTCACGCATGTGTGCGCCACAGGTCATACCTATTTGACACAGATGTGTGCACACTTTTTAAAGACTCTGAAAGCGCTGTGCGCTTACAGATGTGCAGGAACAGCAGAGCCAGCCTCTGTGCTCCTGTCCTTTCTCCTCCATTAGTGTCAGTTTCGTTGTACTTACTTACCTTTGACCTTATCTTCCAGACCTAAATCAACATTAATCTACCATTCCACATCTGGTAATCTCAATCCATGTAACTGGTATAAGATGGGTAAGTACTTTAACTCTGTAAGTGCCTAACTACCTGTCCTACCCAGGGGAAAACTGAGCATGTCCTGCAGCCAGGAACAGGTGGGGAGGGAGCCAAGAGAGAAAAATCTCTGCAATCTGTAAATGTGTTGCAGTTAACCAGAAAGCACAGTGATAGGAGAAAATGGTCTGTGAGAACACGCACAGTCACATGGAATAAAAGTTTGAAAGGAGGGTTATAAAAAACAAAGTTGGCAAAGGTTAACAGAGAACATCAATCAGCACGCCCCCCCCCCCCCGCCCCGTGCCCTCCCAGCAGCCTTCCCGTTCTGCGCTTCTGAGCAGGTGGGTGAGCAGTGGCCAGCTGAGCTCACAGTCCAGCTGTTCCAGCTGTTCCCCAGCATCGGCAGGGCCCCCCCGTCTGCAGCTGCCTCCTAACTGTGGGGTGCCTGCAGCCCTAAAGTGCTTTGCTGGTGACAGATCTCTTGCTAGGTCTGCCTAGCCCAACGGTATACAAATTCGCTGACTTGGAAGTTGCTTTTCTTACTAACATCTGAGATTTTACACACTAGCCATTGTGTTGATCTGACTCCCATTCAGAGCACACACAGTTATTTGTATTTGCAAAGATGCAAACACAAAATTATCTTCATAGATATTTCTTCTATGTTCTTTTCTTCATAAATCCAGTTTCTTACATATTTAAATCAGAATTGATTTCAGAATAGTAAGATATTTGTTTTTGCATCAGTAATGGAGGTTATCTAAGACCCCACCCACATAAGTGGGTATTAACACACGCAAATAAACTGTTGTGAACTCGGGGCTGGACAGAGGGCCCACAGCTAAGATCACAGCGGGTCCGGTCTGGTGGCTGACCCTGCCTGTCACCCCAGCTCCAGGGGACAGGACACCTGTGGGCGTCTACAAGCGCCTGCACTCAAGTGCACACACCCATACAAGCATGTCCACACAATGAAAAACAAGATCGTTTCTGAGAAGAGCCCAGAGGATGCAGTACTTCCTACAGTTCTCTTGATGATTTAAAAAGAATCTAGGGTGCTCAACTCACCAGAGGCCCAGAGACAGTGAATGAGCTTCTTAGATTCATAACTGTGTTCCCTGAAATAAAAACGCCTTGTCATCTGTCTCTCTTCTGGGTGAACGACCATTCCCCTACTAATTTATAAAAGAAAATATAAGTAACTGTTGAAGATAAAACTAAAGCCAGAGTTCTTGATCAAAGAACTTAGGCAGCTTTAAGGAAACCTGTGTGTGGTTACAGAAGCTCGCAGCCTCTGCTTTAGGAAACCCATACTACAGTCCAGTGGCTGTGGCTGTCACCGTGACCAAGGCAGTTCTTACGATGAAAGCATTTAACTGGCACCGGTTTACAGTGTCAGAGGCTTGGTCCACTGTCGCCATGGGAGAAGCATGGCAGCAGGCATGGTAGGCATGGTCCAGGAAGTAGTTAAGCACTACGTCCAGGAAGTAGTTAAGCGTGCAATGAGAGGGAGGGAGAGGGACCTTGGCCTGGCTTGCAGGGCTTTGGAACCCTCCCAGCCGCCCCCAGTGACATACTTTCTGCAACAGTGCCACACGTATCCCAACAAGGACACCCAGTCCTTCCAGCCCTCGAAGAGTGCTGCTTCCAGGTGACCCAGCATTCACATACGTGAGCCTAGGGGCCGTTCTCATTCACACCGCACGTCTGCTCAGTACCCAAGACGCTTGGGAATGAACGTAAACACCCAATGCGGACAGCTTGAGGAGGGCAGCTCGGCTGCCCTCCACTGAGCTACACGGCAACTCTCCATGCCTTCCCGTCTGGACAGCAGTGCTGCAGAGCAGCCAGGCCCTGCGGCCGCCAACTGCTACACACACATGCTTTCCTTCCCCTCACACATGCTTGGGCGCTCATGTTCTTCATCCGGGGCCAAGCGGCTACATGTGAAGCCTAATGTAGTAGGATATCATTATCCACTGATTCAAGTTCCTTTAATTTGAAACTCACTCGTTTCATAACAGGGCTATTAGAAGTGATCCGAATGCTTCTAACTGGAACCATTAGCAAAGTCACCATAGGCTCGACATTTGTTTCAAGTGACAGCTGGGTGGATGGACACGCAACATCCGTTTATTTGTCTCCATTAGTGCCCTTCAAAAAGATTCATCTCTCCATAGTTTCCTTTTTTTATATTAGTCACTTTGTATCCCAGCTGCATCCCCCTCTCCTCCCCTCCCAAGAGTTCAAGGCCAGCCCTGGCGTACACAGTTTCACGACTACCAGAGCTGCATAGGGAGGTCACACACCCATTAGCAGTCGCACTTCTCGTGTGCGGGCGTTCACAGCCTCACGTCCTCAGACGCACAGCACAGCAGCAGACACTGAAAACTTGACCACTCTGGGATTTAGCACTTTCTCCTTTTGTTCCAGGATTACAGGTCTTGGCGACCATGGAAAAGATCCCATTTGAGAGTGCTTTCAGAAGGCCGAACGCTGACTTTACCACCAACAGCTTCACCACGCAGTACTGGAACGCTGTCAGCCACCGCGCCCCCGCCATCATCTATGATTTCTACCTGAGGCTGACCGGGAGGAAACCCAGGTGAGAGGTGCAGCAGCGTTCAGAGGTCGCTGCACAGTCCTCCCTGCGGCTGAGGACTGAGCAAGACAATGCCTCTTGTTAGACACACACACACACAGATAGGATACGCCAGCCTCACTCACTGGGTGCAGCTGTGTGGCCACACTGCAGCAAGGACTCACGATGGTCACATTTTCACAGTTCAGCTCAGCTCCCAGCTCTCAGCTGTCAGCTCCCAGCTCTCAGCTCTCAGCTCACAGCTCCCAGGTCCCAGGTCACTGCTCTCGGCTCACCTCACAGATCAGTTCACAGCTCGGCTCCCAGCTATCAGATCAGCTCCCGGCTCTCGGCTCATGCTTTCTCCACCGAAAGAGGAGCAGGGGCAGAAGCGGCAGGGTAACACGGTGGGTCTCAGCGTGGGTCACGAGCCCTGGGGTGGCACGTCAGACCCTTACATTGCAGCTGGCAGCGGTAGCAGACTGCAGTTGTGCAGTGATTTTACGGTGGGGTCGCGTGTGAAGAGCTGTGTTAACGGAGCACAGCAACAGGAACTGTGAGAACACTAGGGTAGCAGGAAGGGACCAAAGAAGTGCAGGAAGCCTCTGCCACTACCACAAACTAGGGTTCTAACCCCGAGGGAGGCCAGGGGCCAAAGCCAGGCCAGCTGTCACCACCCAGCAGTGACAAGCACATCCCGTGACCTCCACAACCCACTAATCTCAAGCCGAACAGAGCAGGACTGGCCCTGCACACCCCTTTCTGAGTGGGAGGCCTTTCTGACACACCAGCATTCCCTGTACTAGCACAGGAAACTGGGACATGAGGCCATGTGCCTCACCTAGCTTTGCTCAACCACGTGAGGAGTCACTGTATGTGGAAAAACATCTGTGCAAATTTTATCCACTATAGATGGGAGGAGAGAACCACAGGCAGAAATTCTAAGTCATTCAGGTTAGGTTGGTTGAAGGGTTAGGAATGCCAGGATAACGCAAGGTTTGCTGAGTAAGAGAAAAGCAGAAGACAAAAAATTCAATTTACAATTCGTAAGAAACCAAACCATACTGGACTGGGCAATGGGCTGCTGTTTTTCTGTGACATGAGGGTTTGTTTGTTCATATTGGCTGTGTGCACACTCGCACTGCACAGGCGTGGAGGTCAGAGGACACCTTGGCGAGGAAGGCTGGGTCTCTCTACCA
>NW_026590061.1:1194188-1194348 GCF_907164565.1 Psammomys obesus | reverse complement strand
CAGGGAGACGGTTCATTGTATCAGAGGCCAATCAAGATTTAGAAGTGTCAGAGGGCGTGCATTCATTTACTCATCTAGAGCATGTGAGCTGCAGCAGCTGGAGGTCGAAGGGCACACCCACCAGGGCACACCCACCAGGGCACACCCACCAGGGCACACC
>NW_026590061.1:1182943-1194178 GCF_907164565.1 Psammomys obesus | reverse complement strand
ACACCCACCAGGGCACACCCACCAGGGCACACCCACCAGGGCACACCTACCAGGGACTGTCCTGGAACGTGTGCGGGGCTCAAGGCGACCTGAGTTCAGTTCCCTGAACTTATGTAGCAGGAGAAAACTGACTCCCTCAAGTTGTTCTCCAGCCTCCACACCTACACTGTGACACACACACATGCCTATGTACACATACACACATACACACCTGCAATACACTCACACACATGCACATACATCTACACAACTATGTACACACATTCACATACACATACATACACACATTTGCACCCCCCCCCATAACATACACAGGTAAATTCACATGCACATGCTTAACTATGTACACACATGTACACACACACATTCATATACTCATATACATGCATATACACATATAACACACACACACACACACACACACACACACACACTTTTTAAGATAAAGAATTGGGTCTTGGATTGGGCCATGAAGAGAGGTCCAGGGAGCATCAGGAGAAGAGAGCTGGGCCAGAAAAAAAAAAAAAAAGAAAAGTCTCATTTCAAGATGGTTACCCACACGCACACAGGAGCTCAGTGACTGCCGTGCTAACTGTGACACACCTAGAGAGAGGAAGGGATCCTGCTGCCAGACCTGCCTGGTGTCCCCCTCCCTGGTGTTCCCACCACCCGAGGACAATTCAGAATTCTAGACAGGCGCAGGTCCAGCATTCGGCTCGACACTCTCTAGAGGGACCTGACAGACCTCAGGACCACAGGGCTAGACACCCGCACCCTGACCCCCTACCTACAGGTCCAACTGAGACTCAAACAGCAGAGAAGAGCCGCTGGCTACTCATGGAGATCTAGCCCATGACCTAGGACCCCCTCACCCCTGTGCCCAGGGGGCTCCAGAGACAACCAGGTGGTTAAGGGCCAGCGTAAGAACACCATCAACAAAACCCAGGGCAGTGTGGCAGCATCGGAGCCCAACCGGCCCCATACAGCAAGCCCTGGACAACACAGCCAAAACGCAGGGAAATGACCGTAAATCAAGGCTTATGAAGATCATAGAGGCCTTCAAAAAGGAAATGAATAAAGCCCTCAAAAATACAGGAAAATACAATCAAACAAAGGAACTTTTAAAGAGGAAATGAATAAATCACTGAATGAAATATAGAAACATACAATCAAACAGGTGAAAAAAATGAATAAAACTGTTCAAGACCTGAAAATGGAAATAGAATCAATAAAGAAATTACAAACTGAGGAAATCCTGGAGAGGGAAAACTTAGGGAAGAGAGCGGGAACTACAGAGGTGAGCATCACCAACAGAATACAACTGAAGAAATTGATACATCTGTCGAAGAAAATATTAAATCAAAATATTTCCTGACACAAAACATCCAAGAAATTAAGGACATGGCAAAAGACAAAACCTAAGAATAACAGGAATAGAAGATTCCCAGCTCCAAGAACCAGAAAATATTTTCAACAAAATGGAGGAAACTTGCCCCAACCTAAAGAAAGAGATGCCTTTAACATACAAGAGATTACAGAACACCAAATACATTAGACCAGAAAAGAAATTCCTCCTGCCACATAATAATCAAAACATTAAATGTACCAAACAAAGAAAAAATAGTAAAAGCTGCAAGGGAAAAAGGCCAAGTAACATATAAAGGTAGACCTATCAGAATAACACCCGACTTCTCAATAGAGACTATAAAAGCCAGAAGGGCCTGAGTCTCACAGAGCCTAAGAGATCACAGATGTCAGCCCAGACTACTATACCCAGAAAAACTTTCAATCACCATAGATGGAGAAACAAGACATTCCACAACAGAACCAAAGTTTTAAAAATCTATGTTCAAACCAAGCCCTACAGAAGAAACTACAAGGAAATCTCCAACCCAAGGAGGATAACTCTAACCAAGAAAACATAGGATATAGATAACTTCATTACAGCAAAACCAAAAGAAGATGAGCACGCAAACACACTACCACCACCAACATTAAAATAAAAGGAACCAACAATCATTGGTCATTAATATCTCCAAACATCAATGGGCTCAACTCTCCAATAAAAAGACAGTCTAACAGGATGGATGTGTAAAACAGGATCCAACATTCTGCTGCATTCAAGAAACACACCTCAGCACCAAAGATAAACTTTGCCTCAAAGTAAAAGGTTGGAAAAAGGTTTATCAAGCAAAGAGACCCAAGAGGCAAGCTGGAGTAGCTATCCTAATATCTAATAAAATAAACTTTCAACCAAAGTTAATAAAAAGAGATGGGGAAGGACACTTCATTCTCATCAAAGGAAAAATCCACCAAGATGACATCTCAACCCTGAACATCTATGCCCCAAATACAAGGGCACCCACATTTGTAAAAGAAACATTATTAAAGCTTAAATCATATACCAATCCACACACATTAATTGTGGGAGACTTCAATACCCTGCCCTCACCAATGGACAGATTGTAAAGACAAAAGCCAAATAAAGAAATATTGAAGTAACAGAGGTCATGAATCAAATGGACCTAATAGGTATCTATAGAACTTTTTACCCAAACACAAAAGAATATACTTTTCAGCACTGCATGGCACCTTCTCCAAAACCGACCATATAGCTGGTCACAAAGCAAGCCTCAACTGAGACAAGAAAATTGAATTAACTCATTGTGTTTTATCTGATCACCATGAATTAAAGCTGGACTTCAACAACAATAGAAATAACAAAAAGCCTAACATTCACAGAAACTGAAGAAGTCCCTACCGAATGACCACTGGGTCAGGGAGGAAATAAAGAAATTAAAGACTTTCTAAAATTCAATGAAAATGAAGGCACAACATAGCCAAACTTAAGGGGCACAATGAAAGCAGTGCAAAGAGGAAAGTTCATAGCACTAAGCACCTTTATAAAGAAACTGGAGACATCTCATACAAGCAACTTAATAGTACACCTGAAAGCTTTAGAAAAAAAAAAAAAAAAGGCAAACACACCCAAGAGGAATAGATGGCAGGAAATAATAAAATTCAGGGAGAAATCAATAAATTAGAAACAAAGAGACCATTACAAAAAAAATCAACAAAACCAAGAGCTGCTTGATTCTTTGAGAAAATCAACAAGAGAGACAAAACTTAGTCAAAATAACTAAAAGTCAGGGAGAAAAAATCCAAATCGACAGAATCAGAAATGAAAAGGGAGACATAACAACAGACTCTGAAGAAATTCAATTATTCAGTCTTATTTCCAAAGCCTGCATGCCACATAATCGGAAAATCTAAGTGAAGTGGACAATTTTCTTGATAGATTCCCCTTGCCAAGGTTAAATCAAGGTCAGGTAAGCAAGGTAAATTGTCCTATAACCCCTAAGGAAATACAAGCAGTCATTAAAAGTCTCCCTTCCAAAGAAAACCCAGGGCCAGATGGTTTCAGTGCAGAGTTTTACCAGACCTTCAAATAAGAGCTAATACCAATACTCTTCAAATTATTCCACAAAATAGAAACAGAAGGAACATTGCCAAACTCATTCTATGAGGCCACAGTTGCCCTGATACCTGCACCACACAAAGGCCCAACTAAGAAAGAATTTCAGAAAATGACTCAACAAAATACTCACAAAACGAATCCAAGAACACATCAAAAACATCATCCACCATGATCAAGTAGGCTTCATCCCAGGGATGCAGGGATGGTTCAACATAGGAAAATCCATCAGTGTAACCCACCATATAAACAAACTGAAAGAAAAAATGACATGGTCATTTTATTAGATGCTGACAAAACATTTTGCAAAATTCAACAACCTTTCATGTTAAAAGTCTTGGAAAGATCAGGGATACAAGGCACATATCTAAACATAGTAAAGACAATATACAGCAAGCTAATAGCCAACATTAAACGGAGAGAAACTTAAATCAATCCCACTGAAATCAGGGACAAAGCAAGGCTGCCCACTCTCTCCATATCTCTTCAACATAGTACTTGAAGTCCTAGCTAGAGCAATAAGACAATAAAGGAGATCAAGGGATGCATATAGGAAAGGAAGAAGTCAAAGTGTCACTATTTGCAGATCTATGAAAGTATACATGAGTGACCCCAAAAATTCAACCAGAGAACTCCTTCAGCTGATAAACACCTTCAGCAAAGTGGTTGGATACAAAATTAACTTAAAAAAAATCAGTAGCCCTCTTGTATACAAACAACAAACAGGCTGAGAAAGCCAGGAAACAACAGCCTTCACAATAGTCACAAATGACATAAAGTACCTTGGTGTGACTAACCAAGCAAGTGAAAGACCTGTATGACAAGAATGTCAAGGTCTCTGAAGAAAGAAATTGAAGATATCAGAAGATGGAAAGGTCTCCCATGCTCATGGATCGGCAGGATTAACATAGTAAAAATGGCCATCTTACCCAAAGCAATCTATAGATACAACACAATTCCCATGAAAATACCAACACACTTCTTTACAGACCTTAAAAGAACAATTCTAAACTTCATATGAAAAACCAAAAAGCCCAGAATAGCTAAAACAATCCTTTACAATAAAAGATCTTCTGGAGGTATCTCCACCTCTGACTTCAAGCTGTACTATAGAACAATAGTAATAAAAACTGCATGGCACTGGCACAGAAACAGACAGGTTGATTAATGGAATTGAATCAAAGACCCAGAAATAAACCCACACATGTACAGACACTTGATTTTTGACAAAGTTGCCAAAACCACACAATGGAAAAGAGAAAGCATCTTCAACAAACGGTTCTGGTCTAACTGGACGCCTACATGTAGAAAAATACAAATAGACCCATATCTATCACCCTGCACAAAACTCAAGTCCAACTGGATCAAAGTGGATCTCATCATAAGCCCAGAAACACTAAATCTATTAGAAGAAAACATGGAGATCAGCCTTGAACTCATTGGCACAGGTGAAAACTTTCTGAACAGAACACCAACAGCTCAGGCTCTAAGATCAATAATCAAGAAATGGACCTCATGAAACTGAAAAGTTTCTGTAAAGCAAAGGACACTGCTGTCAGAACAAAATGACAGCCAACAGACTGGGAGAAGATCTTCACCAACCCTATAGCTGACAGAGGGTTAATATCCAGCATACATAAAAAAAACTGAAGAAATAAAACAATGAACCAAATAATCCAATTAAAAAGTGCGGTTGTGGGTTGGTCTAGTGCTATGTATCTTAATGCTAATTATTGCAATTTTCATGTATACCTGTCTTTGTTGTGTAAACATTGCTCCACCTAATTTAAAGCTGGTTAATAAAAAATGTTGAATCTTGGGATTTGGCAGAAGAAAGGGAGAAAGAGTTTGGGGTTGAGGGACCACAAGGAGAGGAGGAGACAGGATCAGAGGAAAAGGAAATGGACCGCAGTGTGGGAAAGGAGCACATGGCTGGATCAGCATGGATGGAGATAGAGAACATGAATATGTATTCTGAGAGCATGGATGGCAGGTCGCTGGAGACTAGGGCTGAGAGGTAAAGTTAGTTTAGAGGGTTAATATCTGCCATGCCCCAGGTAAAGGCTAGTTTATAAAATAGAATGGGTGTCTGTGTCTTTATTTGATTCACAGCAGGTTAGATAGTACTGCCATAATAATTATAGCCTAATAATAAAAAAAGAACAGATTTATTAGGCCTCACTTTAAAGTTCCCACAATCTATTGGCACCCAATCTGAGGCTTGAATCTTAAAAGACAGTCTCTTAGTTGAGCAGGGAACCAAAGATAAATGCATTTCACAAGCGCTGCGCCCTGCTGCAGGCTGCGCTTACACAAGGCCAGCGATGGCTGTGGACATGTCTGGTTGGAAAGGGAAACTGGGAGGCCAGCAGCCTTTTAGACAGAGGTAGGTCTAAAACTACCTAAAGTGGAAAGCGCCGTCGCAGAGGCGCTGGGATCTTTTCTGGCTTTGTTTTGGTTGCTGTTGTCATGGAGCTCATTGTAATGTGTTTAATTACCACAGTTTTCCATGCCCTCTCTACAAAAGCTCAGGGAGAAAGTGGGGAAAAGCTGAGGGATGGAATACCACGGGTAAGCCAGGAGACAAACATGCAAACTACAGAACTCCCACAACAAAAGCTGCTGGCCGCTGACTGAGCTGAGGAGCACAGCGCTCTGTGGAGGAGCACAGCACTCTGTTGAGGAGCACAGCGCTCTGGCAGCAGCTTATCCCCTGACCTGAGACACTTTCTTGGGGGCAGGCTGCGACCTTGCCTGGCGCAGAAAAATACAGGGACTACATACAGGCGCGGAGTACACAGCAGCCTAAGTAAGTCCTAAAATCTCAAAGGCTCTAATTTGTATATTTAAAAGGTGGAACCGTCCATCCCATATGGAAAGAGGCAGAACAAAGATAGCCACAACAAATATAAAATACCAGCCAGACACAAAATACCCAGGGAAAGATAAAAGGGTGTTTATGTAAAGTTTTGTTTATAAAGACATAACCACCTGCTCCATATGGAAAAGAGAACAAAATGAGAACAACCACAGCAAATGCAGAAACCCAGGCCCAACCTGGAAACAGGAACAAAATGCCCAGGATATGCTTAAACATTAAAGACAGAGGGGATTTAAACAATACTGAATTGAAAAGATAATGCCTTTCTGTTGCTCGTGGCATCACCCTGTCTCTTTAAACATGAGGTCTTCTCACAGAAACAAGTACCGGCTTGGCCTAACACAGCAGCTGCCCAAGAGCCCAGCAGCAAGTACTTAGATCTGCACAGCCTTGTTTGGATTTCAGCAGTGTGACTGCCTCCTCCCTGGGACAGATCCATGGCATCCTCTCACACAAAAGTAAAGACTTACAGATGGTTTCTTCCTGCTCATACAGAGAGCACAGAACCATCCTCAACTGATCTGAGCACCCTGTGCAGCTCTTCGCTTATGGACTATGTATTGCACATGAGAAATTCCATACTTTCAGGAGAAAAGAATCGGACTCTTGAACCTGACAGGATTCATCTTCAGCATGCAGAGACGCTGACACATTTGTTCCGGCTTAAACCACCTCAGATGCTGCTCCTCATCAGAGCCCGCTCCCAAAAGGACTTTGAAAAAAAAAAGCTATTGATCTCAATTAGTCTAACGTTTCAGACTGTTCCAAACAGGATTTCTATTAAGCCTAAAATTTCTCAATATTCAGAGACTGGGCCACAAATGTGGATGCTAACTTACTTAACCACTTTCTCCAGTTTCCTTCAGGCCCCCAAATAGGATTTACTGCCACCCACATCAGCAAGAAGCAAATCTTGAGACTGATGCCCCATTTTTCTTAAGAGGGACTAGATAGGTTTTTGGTTGTTTTCTTAGGCTACGAATGTTTATCTTCATTGGGAGATGCTTATACATTATTAATGGCCGTATTCAAAGAGAAAACAAGGTTAGACTCAGGGATTTCTCTCTTTTCTTTTTCTTTCTTAGGGAAGAAGAAAGGGGCTGTAAAGAAATAAGGGAATATAGAAATATAGAAATAATAAGACAAAAGGTGCATTATTGAATATACTCTTCAACTTTAAGGTATTGCTATGTTTATATAAGGTTATTTTGTTACATTGGTATAAATTTACCATCACATGGGGTACAAAGTTAAATAATTCTCAATAGAGAAATCTCAAATGGCCCAAGAAACACTTAAAGAAATGTTCAATGTCCTTACTCATCAGGGAAATGCAAAACACAAGGACCCTGAGATTCCATTTTACACCCATCAAAATGGCTAAGATCAAAAACTCAAGTGACAGCACATGGTGGCAAGGATGTGGAGAAAGGGGAACCCTCCTCCACGGCTGGTGGGAGCGCAAACTTGTGCAGCCAATTTGGAAATCAATCTGGTGCTTTCTCCGAAAATTGGAATAGTGCTATCTCAAGACCCAGCTATACCACTCCTAGGCAAACACACAAAAGACACTCCACCATACAACAAGGACATCTGCTCAACTATGTTCATAGCAGCTTTATTTCTAATAGCCAGAATCTGGAAACAACCTAGATGTCCCTCAACTGAAGAATGGATAAAAAAAAAAAAAAAAAAAACAACAACAACAAAAAACTGTGGTACACAATAGAATACTACTCAGCTATTAAAAACAAGGAGATTGTGAAATTTGCAGGCAAATGGATGGAACTAGAAAAGATCATCCTGAGTGAGGTGTCCCAGTAGCAGAAAGACACACGTAGTATATACTCACTTATAAGTGGATATGAGCCATATAGAAGAGGATAAACATACTACAATTCACAGACCCAAAGAAGATTAGTGACAAGAAGGACCATAGGGAGGCTGTGTAAATCTCACAAGAAGGGGACACAGATAGAACAGACCCCAGAAGCAGTTGAAGAGAGAGAACAAGGTAGGACAGTGAGTGTGGAAAGAACTGAGTGGAAGATCTGAGCTGCGGAGAGCAGGAGCAGGAGGACAGAGACCTGCAGAGAGAAGAGAAACCGTGGGCGGGAGCATCTCTGTGAAAGCTAGAGACCTAGGACAGGAGAGGCTTCTGGGAGGACGTGGGGGTGACTCTAGAGCTGGGGAGAGCAGGAGCAGGAGGACAGAGGCCTGCAGAGAGAAGAGAAACCGTGGGTGGGAGCATCTCTGTGACAAGCTAGAGACCTAGGACAGGGGAGGCTTCTGGGAGGATGTGGGGGTGACTCTAGCTGAGATTCCTAGTAGCGGGGGTCATGGAGGCTGGAGAGGCCACCCTCTGACTAGACAGGACTCCTAGTGGAGGGAGGGGAACAGACAGAGCAGAGATTGGGGGAATGTCCAACCAATGCCTGGCCCAGCCTGAGACCCACGCCACAGGAAAGAGCCAGCCTCTGACATTATACCATGCTTGCAGACAGGAGTCGTGCATAGCTGTTCTCTGAGATGCTCCACCCAGCAGCAGGATGAAACAGATGCTGAGACTCACACCAAACATCAGGTGGCGTGCAAGGAGCCTTGTGGAAGAGTGAGGGAGGGATAGAAGGATCTGGAGGGGACAGGAGCGCCACAGAAAGACCAACAGAGCCAACTAACCAGGGCCCAGGGCAGTTCATGGAGACTGAAGCAGCAACCAGGGACCGCAGACTGGACCTAGGTCCCCACACAGATCTAGCCGATGGGTAGTGGGGTCTGCATGTGGGTCTGCAGCAAGGGGAGCAGGGGCTGACTCTGACACAGACTCTGTTGCCTGCTTTTCAGTAACTTCCTCATGAGACTTGATGAGCTGGGGGTGGGCTGGTGGGTCGGACTCCCCTTTTCTGAGGAGTAGGGAAAGAGAGAGAGGTTGAAGAGAGAGGGAGGATGGGACCAGCAGGAGAAGACGGAGGGGGCTATAAGCAGGATGTAAAGTGAATATTTAAATTAGGGACATACAAAGTCCCCTCCCTTCTTGAGGACCTGCAGGCAGCTAATGGTTTCTGGGGAAGGAGGACTCTTATTCCTCCACAGTGTAGCTTATTTAAAATAACGAACTCTAACATAAAGAATGACCTCTAACATAAAGAATACATTTATGTAGGAAATACATTCCACAGCAGAAGGAGGTAGTATAGAGGCATTAATTGAGATGTTTACTATCTCATCGTGGTTGTGGGCATACTGGGATAGAATTCAGAGCTATGTCCTGGCCCCATTAATTTAAATCTTTACAGATCTCGTTAATGTCTGACCGAGTGAAAGACGGCTGGATTCTCATATCTGCTTTTGCGACAGTGGTTTTTAAGTGGCTTCTGTCATTGTTACTGAGGTGTGGAGGAAATCAGACCTGACAAGCTGAAAAACAGAAAAGGCGCTGTCATTTAACAGCCCTTCTGAATTGCGGATATATCGTGTGACCGCTGAAAACTACTGTAAATTCACAGAGGAACGTGAGTGAGAGGCAAGTCACTTTTTCATATTTGCAGGAACGCTGCATAGATTATGGGGACATGGGGGCTTCCTCAACAAGACCGGAGCAGAAGCTTAGAGGACTGTCCAGTGCAAGGTGTATTCAAGGAGGTGCACACTGGGTCTCCTAACACCAAACAGCCCCTGACACAGCAGCAGATCTGAGCCCGTCAGAACTGTGGCCATTCTAACCCATGGAGCAAGGCAGCCCTGAAGTGAGGTCAGTACAGAGCTCTGGGAAGCTCCAGATGTGTCTGTGACAGCCTGGGGAAGCTGGAGCCAGACAGGGTCCATCACCTCCTTCTGAGTTTGCTAAGAAACCACTCAAGACACAGCCCCTCTGAAGATGAAGATGCCCAGAGGGCCCGCCTCCTGCCTCACCGCTCTTAGCACTGTTATTTCCTTTACAGAACAGTAAATGACAGACTTCAAATGATCACAGGGCATTCCTTAGGAACAGTCCATCAGGGTTAAACGTTTCATCTTCTTTCACATCGGCCTGAAGGGAATCAACTAGCCTGGCATCCTTCCTCCCTGAGGAAACGCTTAGCACTTCTAATGCTGCGCATCTTTGTCTCCCAGCAGACAGCAGTGTGCGTTATAATGAAGTGAAAGAAAGGGCATGCAAAGAGGAGAGCCAGAGCACTCAAGCAAGACATGGAGGGAATAGAGGCAGGACTTCTGCCCTGCAGAGGGAGGGAGGGATGAAAGCGCTGTGTAAAGTGAGTGAGGCAGGGACTAGGGAAGGGGAGAGGGAGGAGTGGCATGAGCAGAAGGAAGGACTGCAAGAAAGCCTTAGGGAAGCTCACCAACTAGTGGCACAATAATTTCCAAAGATGAGTTTCTAAAAAGGAGTTCCAATAGTGGTGCCTGAGTGCACAGAGCAGCTTCCAGAAATTAAGGTCAAGGTTGTGAGCTGCCTCCCTACCAGCTGGTCGGCAGCCCTGCCCCAGCTGGAGAGGGAGGTCGTCCATGCCCTGGGGGATGGCCCCAACAAGGGAGTGCCATCTCCCGGGACTTCAGGAAAGATGGCGTGAGGATGGGGAAACAGCAGGAGGCTGAATGGTGGGAGAGGGAAAAACAGAGGTGAACAGGCCGTCACAATGTTCACAGGCATGAAGCCCTCCAAGAGCACACCTCGGCAGAAGCCACACAGGGGCCAGCAGAGAGGAGGCCTACTCCTGTGACTCAATGCCCAGATTTCAGAGTGTCCCACCCTCCACTCCTGCAGGCGTGAGACTCCCAGGACCTGCTCCCGGCCAGAAGGCCTTCCTCCTCAGGCTTCGGGTAGTCGCCTACTGCCTGCCACCCTCAGCCACACCTGCCTACCCAGCCCCACCTGCCACCC
>NW_026590061.1:1182462-1182933 GCF_907164565.1 Psammomys obesus | reverse complement strand
ACCCTCAGCCACACCTGCCTATTCAGCCACACCTGCCACCCTCAGCCCCACCTGCCACCCTCAACCCATACTGCCTGCCACCCTCAGCCACACCTGCCACCCTCAGCCCCACCTGCCACCCTCAGCCCCACTTGCCTACCCAGCCCCACCTGCCACCCTCAGCCACACC
Source organism: Psammomys obesus (assembly GCF_907164565.1). Taxonomy (NCBI): domain Eukaryota; kingdom Metazoa; phylum Chordata; class Mammalia; order Rodentia; family Muridae; genus Psammomys; species Psammomys obesus. The sequence continues at coordinate 1,182,764 of NW_026590061.1, read as the reverse complement.
TGCCTACTCAGCCACAACTGCCTCCCAGCCACACCTGCCACCCTCAGCCACACCTGCCACCCTCAACCCATACTGCCTGCCACCCTCAGCCATACCTGCCTACTCAGCCCATACTGCTTGCCACCCTCAGCCACACCTGCCTATTCGGCCACACCTGCCTATTCGGCCACACCTGCCTATTCGGCCACACCTGCCACCCTCAGCCACACCTGCCACCCTCGGCCACACCTGCCACCCTCGGCCACACCTGCCACCCTCGGCCACACCTGCCACCCTCAGCCACACCTGCCACCCTCAGCCAC
>NW_026590061.1:1162683-1182362 GCF_907164565.1 Psammomys obesus | reverse complement strand
TGCCACCCTCAGCCACACCTGCCACCCTCAGCCACACCTGCCTATTCGGCCACACCTGCCACCCTCAGCCACACCTGCCACCCTCAGCCACACCTGCTGCAGGGCACCCTCACCCCATGCTGCGGACCTCTCTGTCATGTCTCCATTCCAGGAAGGCAAGGGGCAGGACTCCCTACTTGAGGGACCTGTGGTGCTCAGGGACTGAGTGCTCAGTCACCATCAGGTAGATAATTAAATCAATGACCCTGACACTAGGGTCCATGAAAGGAAAATATTTCTGTCTCCATATCAAGTTCTTCAATAGGCTCTGCAGCGACATTAGTGAGATTTACAGTGCTCATGCTAATCCCCAGGCAGGAGAAGGACCCTGACCCAAATCATCACAGCGAAATTAATTAAAGCCATCAATTCAGTAAAGCAAGTTTTTTATCCCGGGTACACGGCTGCCTCCCACTAAGGCAGGGGTCAAGAAGTCAGCATTGGAGGTGCAGAAGACAAGGCTTTTAGAGTTCGGGGTCAGTGGGTCTCCAAGTGGGGAGCTGCTGGGCACAACAGGCGGGGCTGCAGACGCAGAACAGGAATGCACGTTAGTCCTAGTGACCTGGACGTGGCTGCAGGCCAGACACAACAGGCCGTCACTGCAAGGCAGTCAGAGGTGACATCAGAAACAAAGGTGGGCTGCAAGATCGTTACAGACAATGGTTTGAAACAAAGACGCCATTCCTGGAGCGGGCAGTACATTTGTGATTACGATTTCAAGAGGGTCACAGCCCAGTCCTTGAGAAACAGCTTTGATCATAAACAGGAATGAGCCCGCTTTGTCTTTACTATAAGACGGCTTTTAAACCTACGATGGAGGCAGGCTGGTTCTTCAGCTGGAATCATAGACAATGTTCATTTCATCTCCGTTACTGCTAATGTGATACAAGGTTATGTTCCATGTGGTCAGAGCTAAATGGCACGTGTTCCTGAGGCTCACGACTGTTAATTTACAGCCCTGTCGGCGAAGCACCCGCCTCTGAATGCTGACGGGGATGAGGGGAAAGCAAGACGGAAGGCAGGCCACGGCCACCCGGGACTCCCCTGACCTCAGATTCCCCACCCTTCTGCTGTGATCACACAGAGGAGCATTTGCTTTCTCCAGGGTCTTCCAGGGTTTTTCCTCAGGGTCAGTCCACCTTGTCTTAGAGATACGAGGTCCCACTGGACCCTCAGAGATGGAGGCTGGCTGGACATCGAGCCTGGGGCCCTCCTGAGCACCTCCCCAGTGCTGGGTATACACAGTCTCCACCCTGCTTTGTATTCGGGTTCTGCAGATTGTACTCTGGTCCTCAAGCTTGTCCAACAGGCACCTGAGTTACTGAGATGCCACCTCGCCCCATGATGCCACCCCACTACTGTCACTCTGAAAGTTACCTGCTCCTAACATGGTTTCATTTGTTTGAAACCCAAAGTCACTTTGCTCTCCTGGTGTCCACCCAGCCATCCTGAACACATGGGATTTTCATTTACATGCTCTGTGCCTGTCAAGATTGAGGTCAAGACCACATCCTCTGGTGGCAGAGCACACAGGCCTGCTCTGAGAGGAGACAGCTCAGGAACATGGCATGAGAGCTAGGAGATGGTGTTTACTTCTCAGTTTGCACCCTCATGAAATGATTCAGATACTATTTCTGTTTCTTTTTCCAACCCAGGGTCTCAGTCTGCAGCTTAGGATGGTTCTGATTACAGCACTCTTCCAGGCGCTGTGATTACAGATATGAGACAGCACACCTGGCTCAAAATATTATTTTTGAAAAGCTACCAGGAAAAAAAGGAGGGAAAAGGAGGAGGAGGAGGGGAAGGTGGAGAAGGAAGAGAAAGAAGAGAAAAAGGAGGGGGAGGAACAGGAAGAAGAGGAGGAGGGGGAATAGGAGGAAGAGGAGAAAAAGAGGGAGGAAGAGGAGGAGGAGGAACAGGAAGAGGAGAAAGAGGAGGAGGAAGTGGAGGAAGAGGAAGAGGAGGAGGAAGATGGCTGACCTCTGGTATGTAGTATATACTCTAAAACACATTATTTCTAAGTAGCGAGCAGGCATTGATGCGACACCAGCAGGACTCTGTGAAGTTAGTTCAGGAGGTAAAGGAGCTTGTCCCCAGCTGTTCCTGGCTTGGTGAGATGTCTGTTGAGCTTTCATATTCACACAAAAGTGTAAGTCATGTTTATGCAAATAAACCAAGCATATTCAAAAGATTTCTCTTGTGTGGACATCTTAATTATAAGAGCATCCCAGCCCATAGGCCGTGCTCTCTGCAACCCTGAAATGAGACACAGATAAACGTGCATCGTTCACACAGCTGCGGGAGCCTGCACATGGAGAACTGATTTTATTCCGTCATTATTTCTCCTAGTGTGACAGGGGTCCACAACCCCAGTCATCGAGGCCAAGGGCTGTGTGTGTGGCAGGTGGTGGCTGTGCTCAGGGAGGGGAAAGAGTGCTGCTTCCGCACTCTCCGCACTCTCCGGGGTGTGAAAGACTAGGGTGCTGTCACCGTGCTGCCGATGAAAGGAGGCTGCTTCAAGGAATGTCAAGTTGCGGATTTTCCTCACCTCCTGTTTGTAACACTGTGTATCAGAAACCTTGTTTCACCCCAAAAGAATTCCAGACATTAAGGTAAGATGTGCAGACTCAAGAGGAGGGAGAGGAAAGGGGTCAGCAAAGATGAAGGTCTTCTCCACAATCTGTTTCTCTTCACAACTGCTGAGCTCCAACTATGAGAAATTCAATAGATTTTTATATCAGCTTGCCTTATTTCCACAGAAAATAACTTAATCAGGAAATCATTTCAACTATCCCATCTGATACTCTTGAAATTCAGCTAAGGAAAAAGTATATATGTTATTCTTTTAAAATTTTTGTCTGAAAAGTTCTTTATTTCATTAAACAAACAGCAAACTGCCATTGGTGTAAGCTGAGCCTCTTACATTAGTGCCAAGATGGTCTGGGCCTAAGAGGAATGTCAAGGCCACTAACCCTGGGTCAGTTTAACTCGTATCTTTCATGAAGTCGGGGTTTGTCAGTGTAGAGGAGGAATACAGAGGGACCTGCGGGGCTTCTACTAAGGCCACCACCTTACCACATTAATGCTTTATCTGTAAACAGTGACGCTAGTTAGAGAGGCCACACAGCAGTGTGGGTGTATAGAAGAGCGCGCTTTTCCTACAGAAACCTGTGGTCACAGGAGACAAGCCTGAAATTCTGAACATCAACATATTTTTTAAAATGTGATGTGTGCGTGAATGTGTGTGACGTGTGTGTGTGAGCACGTGCGTGTGAGTGCATACCTGTGGAGGCGTGAGGCTGACACTGTGGGTCCTCCCCAGCAGTGCTCCACTTTGCACTGACTCAGGTTTTCCCAGGGGACCTAGCCCAGGACCCTCCGTTTCCACTTCTCAGGTGCTGACACTTCAGGTAAAGATGGTGCCTGTTCACTGTGTGTGTGGAGTGTAAGGATCTGAAACCCAGTCTTCAATCTTCACAGGAGTACCCGCCCCACCTTCCTGTCCCACACGGTTTGAATTTGGTCTCAGGATACCAACCCCAGAAATGAAAACACACAAACACACAAACACACTACAGTCTGCACGCTGATGCCGTGCCCCTCTCAGGCCATGCTGGCTCTGCTGCTGGCTGGAAGGCAGCATCTCTAAGAGGCGGGCCGGAGGAAGAGGAAGTGGGGACGCAGCCTTGACCTTTACAGTTGGCCCACTTCCTGTGTGCCTCCTGGCCTGATGAGACGTGAACAAATGCGGTCAACTATTCCTCAGCACAGACCCACCCACGGAGGGTGACTCTCCCTCCATGACAGCCTGTGCACAGATCAGAGCCCGAGTCCCTGAGCTGCTGGTGGGTATCTGCTCACACCAACAGGAACCGTGAGGACACAGACATCTCTGGAAACACAGCTTACCACCGAATGGAAGGTGGAGAAAGTTTGGGTAGGGACTGGAAACGGAATTGTTCCGGAACAAGAAGAGAACTTAGAAAGAAAGGAAGGCCGCTCCGGAGAGAGGTGAGCTGTCTGGTCCACTGAGAGCTCCGAGACAACAGCACTTAAGGGGTTAGTGTGATAGTGCTTGGAGCTGGGGCATTCTTCATCGAGAGCAATTCGGTGTCGACTGGCCCAGGGAACTGGAAGATCAGAGCTGGAAACCCTTTCCTCTCCTTTTTTTTGATCTCTCATCTAGTGTTAGGGGTGGAGGAAGAGGAAAATGGGTATAGAAGGGTGGAAGAAAAAGGAACCCACAATAGCAAGCATCAGCTATAGGAAGACATGGTGGAAGTAGACGGAGGCCATCACAGCCCTCCACATACTGTGTGGGCAGACCCTGTCCCGGCAGGAGGAAAGGAGAAGCTCTGTGTGGGCCATGGGAGCTGATGGAGGAAAAAGCCCGCACAGTGACTGTGCTTGACACGTCTAGGTCCCTGAGAGACGAAAGTAAAGTGAGGAAACATGACAGTGAGGGACTCGGGCAGCCTCGTCCTCACCACTGCAACCAAAGCTGCCAAGGACCAAAAGCAACCGTCGTGGAGGTTCACCTCAAATAAGGCACTAGATGTCGGCGTGCAAGAACATCACGCACTCCAGACAGGCTTCCTGCAGGCCTGTCCACACTACTAGAACACAACAAACCTCAGCTAACATGCAAGAGACGGGCTACGGAGAGGCTCAGGGGTAGGTCTGACATCCAAGCCTCATGTAAGCTCAGAGACCTGAGTCAGAGTCCCTAGTTCACACTGGCCATGAGCTGTTTATCTCCGACGCCATTTCACATCTGGAGCTCACAGATCCACAGATTTTTGTGTCTGAGAAGGGTTCTAGGAATGGCTATATTAAAACATAAAAACTAAGTTTGTAATTTCTGTCACTTGGATATTCTTAGAGCATTCAAATTTTGCTGCTTACTGGAACGTCTGAAATGTCCAAACGTAAAGTGCACCCCGAGTAACTGCTGTGCGGGATCAGCGTTCCTGTGCTTAAGCCCAGTGACTGCAGCGAGGATCTCAGTTTGGTTTCTAAAGCGGACTGGCAATTGATTGGCAGCAGAATCCACCACTCTCGGGTCACGGACATGTGCTGACAAAACCGTGGCATCGGTTTACAGAAGGTAGCCCACACGCGCAATCCCCGGGCAAGGGGGGACAAACACCACAGACCCTGAAAACTGGCTTCAAGTCACTCAGACAAGCGAAAGGCGACAGGGGTCTGGAACACAGCGACTCAGGCCAGAACGGTCTCCCAGGGCTCCGTCTTGCCGTCTGTTCTGTCCAGGTAGGTTTTAAGATAACGAACTGTCATATCACAAGTAAGTCGAAGTAAGAACAGGGAACGAGGGACCACACAGGAGTGTTACTGCGGAAGATGCCAAAGCTCTGGCCGGAGAAGCCCTCAACAAGAGCCCCCAGCAACTCAGAAACAGGCAACCGGGGGAGACAGAGCCAAACAGAGCTGCTGAGCACAGCCTGAGGGCTAATTTATTTGTTGACATTTTCTTTTATTGAAAACATTTTTAAAAACAGTAGGAAATGCACACACTGTCCCCAAATGCCAGCAAACACACCACGCGCCAACAGCACCCTTCTCCCTCCAATGCCAGCTGGGACCCTAGTGTGGACCAAGAACCTACCTGAGATGACTTGACGGAGCCGCCAGCTACTCGTTCCGTCATTTCTGTGCACACCTGCGGTGACACTGGCCTATGCGCTTGACAGTCACATTGAAGGAAAGCCTGGAGTTAGGAGTTAGATGGAAGCACTTACCTGCTCAGCCAGGAGGGAAGCCAAGCTGGAGTAGGCGTCAGCAAAGTCTGGACCATACTTAATGGACTCCCTCAGCAGCACGATGGCCTCTTCTGTTTTCTCCTGGGATCTGCAGATGACAGGAGGAGGACACCCTTCATGAGCACGTGCTTTAATCCTCTCCGTAAACATCAAGTTCTCGTTGCTTTTGGTAAAGATCAGGCAGCTCACTCCGATTTTACTGTGCTACTGTCCAATGTTATATCAGACTGTTCCGAGGCCTGAAGTCTCTTGTCAAGTCTGGTTCTCACGGGAGGGCCGTGGCCCTGCTGCCGTGGCTGGCCCTGCCGCCGTGGCCAGCTGAATGTGGGAAGCCTACAGGCTGAACAACACTTGTTTCCTAGCTGGTGGCAGGAGAGGTGCAATTACGGAAGGCTGTGGACAGCCACCCACCACAGGCCCTCTCGTCAGCCCAAGGCCTTCTGGAGGAGCAGTTAAGTACTCTTAGGTCTTGGGCCTAACTAGAGGACTGCAGAGGGGCCGTAGACCTGGGGACAGGTCTTGAGGTTTTACAGAGCACATCTACTTCCCGTCTGTTCCCTGCCTCTTGGCTGTGGACACAGTGCCATGTCATGCTCCTGAGGCCACGCCCCACCAAGATGGGCTGCATACCTTTTATAACTGGGAACCCAAAGGCACCCCTCCTAACTCTTCTCTTGTCAGGAACAGCAGCCAGCACACACGCTGCACACTGTGGGGACTTTACTGCCGGGTCTGCAAGTCTGTTGGCAAGAAACACCGACCCGTAACGGTGCTGCTGGCCCAGGACAAGCCGCCCAAACGTCCATCTGCGGCTTCCATCCGAGAAGAAAGCATCACGTACAATGTGTGAAGTTAGACACTGTGACCGGGTCAACACGCTGTGTGTTCTCACTGCAAGCTGGCTCTGCCTGTCTTCTCCAGGACTGGAAGCCTGGCAGTCCGAATCCTGTCCTTGGTGAAAGACCCCTCTCCCGCTGCTGCTGCAGGGGGATGTCGGTTTGTTCCCTGATATCATTGTCTGAGGCCAAAACCCTCACTGTTAAGACAGTAGTAACTTAGCTACTGAAACAACTTCCACGAATACTGACGTTAAACGGCAGATATTATAAATGTGAAGAACAGAAGCCCTGGAGCCATAGACAGCTCAAGGCTGCAAGGATCCAGGCCTTGCCCCTGGGGGCCCTTTTCCCATCCTGGACCAATACAGACTGGTGCACGTGCATTCACCCTCAGCAATGACTGCTGTCATACATCCTCACGGCGCCATGAACGCAGAGAACTGCAGCCTCATCTGATGAACACTGTGCTCATCTTTCTAATGTGAAAACCCACAGCAGGGGAGTCAACGGCTCTGGTTACACCGACATCCTCTTCTCCAGTGTCACAGAACCGCTTCATCTCCTCTGGGATAGGCGTCACTCTGTATGCCAGGCCAGCCCTGGAATCTCTGGAGGAAAAACTCCCACAGAGAACAGTTACACTATGACAGGACGCTGGCACTCGGGCTTGCTCTCTGTGGTCTCTATGTTGATCTTACTCATCTTTTGGTTTTATTTTGTTTTGTTTTTATCCCAGAGACCACTTCAATGGCTTGCAAAAGTAAAAATCTAGTGAATGCTAAATTATTTATTTATTTTTGATTTTTCAAGACAGGGTTTTTCTGTGTGGCCCTGGTTGTCCTGGACTAACTTTGGAGACCAGGCTGGCCTCGAACTCACAGCGATCCGCCTGCCTCTGCCTCCACTGATGGCCAGTTTGGACCTTTACTGACCATCTAATTGATTCATTACTACTTTTTGCTAATGCCAGCTGGCTGGGAGTACAAGCGTGCGCCACCAAGCCAGCTTCTAAATGATTTTTAAAGCACATTTTTTAGTATCTTATTTCTGGATCATTGGGTATCCACTTAAATCTCCTACTTCAGGCTCCTGAGCACTGGGATTTAGCCTCAGCTGCTTATGCTAACTGCTCAGGCGTCAAGCCTGCAGCTCGAATGTGGTTTATGCACAAGAGTGAATGGCACCTGGCAGCCTGCTGCACACACAGACGCTCAGGCCCCACCCCCTCTTCCCACATGATCTCTGTAGGCACTAAGACCTCAGCACACCTGGGCCTCAGCACACCTGGGCCATGCGTTCTCCAGAGCAGGTGAGGGTCAAGCTCGCTCCTTCCTGGTGCTCCCTGCACCCCCCGCCCCCGTTCCCCGTAGGAGGCAGCGTGAAGGCCTCAGTACCAGCCGCTGCTTGTTACTGGTGGATTTCACCTAGGAGGCAAACTCCTATCATAGACCCGAGAGTGAAAAGTCGTGATTTCAAAAGTCTGTAGAGTTAAAGATTCAGTCTGGTAGATGGGGTGGTGTGAATGAAAATGGCCCTCAGGCTCCCAGGGAGTGGCACCATTAGGAGGTGTGGCCTTGCTGGAGAAAGTGTGCCACTGAGGGGTGGGGCTTTGAGGTTCCAAATGCTCGAGCCAGGCGTCTCTCTCTTCCTGATGATCCAGATGTAGAATCCTTCTCCAGCACCACGCCTGCCTCTGCCTATACACCTCCGCACTGACCCTGGGCTAGATCTCTGAACTTGTGGGCCAGCCCCAGTTAACTGTTTCCTTCACAAACACTGCTGTGTCACAGTGTCTCTCAACAGCAACAGAAAGCCTCAGACAGAAAGTGTCACTGTGTATTTTGGTGGCATTTGGCTCTCTTCCAGTGGAGATGTCCTAGTTTGTTTTCTATTGTCGTGGTAAACACCAGGGCCAAAACCCAGCTCAGGGCAGAAAGGGTTAATCTGGCTTCCCTACCCTGATCACAGCTGGGCACTGAGGGAAGCTGCTAGAGAACAGCTGAGGCAGAAGGCATGGAAGAAGGCTACCCACTGGCTCGCTTTCCAGGCTTAGTTCAGCTACCTTTCTCTTCCTTCCAGGACCACCTACCTGTTCAGGGAGAGCACCACCACAGTGAACCAGGCCCTCACACACCAGTCATCAAGAAAATGCCCCCAAACATGCCCTCAAGCCAGTCTGACGATGGCACTTCCTAAACCAAGGTTCCTGCCCACCAGGGGACTCCAGGTTTTCATCAAGCTGCCTAAACCTGCAGCAAAGGCAGTCTGTCCACCTGTCAGCTCCTAGCTGGCTCTTCTGCATGCACACCCGGCCCTTCACAGGCTCATCCATGGACTGTGGCCCTACAGGTGGACGCTACATGCATTTTCCCCACAGCTCTCAGTGCTTTCCTGGTGATTCATTTGGTCAACAAGAGTTCAGGAAGGTTCTACACCACTCTACAGCACCTGTGAGGTTTCACCCACTAGAAGTCACTCTTCCATTTATACATGTTTTTTAAAACAAAAAAATGCATTTTTTGACCCCAATACTTTGACACTGATTTTATGGTTAGAATGCCAAGGAGTCTTCACTAAGTTTAATTTAGAAATACTACTTGAATCCAAGGGAAGATAACAAACTTACAAAATGAAGGCAGAAAATTAGTCCTTATAGGGCATTATTTAGCTGAAAATTCTTCAAAATAAGCAAAGAAAAAAAAAACCCACAATAATTTTATAGGTTAGTGGCTTTCACTTGTAATCACTCACATCAGCCAGAGTGGGGAGGTAGGCCTCTCATGAAAGAGCTCAGAGGTTGACTACCACGGAACAGCCTGTGAACACACACCCTTGACCTCACTAATGTAATGTCCATCCAAGCAATACGGAGGAGACATCAGAGCATCTCCCAGGGAATCTGGGAAAGGTGGTCCTGGTGAATGTTCTTCCTCAAGAGCTTTGGGATACAGTGAACACCAGGCCCCTAACACCCAGAGCATGTACTCTGTGACCTTCACTAAATCTTGAGCTCCGCTGTGGGTGGACTCTGGTTCCCTGCGGCGGTTTGAACAGGAATAGATCTGAATGCTTAGTCCCCAGGGAATGACACTCTTTAGGAGTGTGGCCTTGTTGGAGGAAGTGTGGACCTGCGTGGGCTCTTAGGTTTCAAATGCTCAAGGCAGGTTTAGCGTCTCTCTCTTCTGCTGCCTGCCTGTCCAGATGCAGGGCTCTCAGCTCCTTCTCCAGCACCATGCCTGTCTGCAAGCCACCGTGCTTCCTGAATGGACAACCCTCTCAAACTGTGAGCCAGTCCCAGTTAAACTCTTGCCCTATAAGAGTTTCTTGAGAAGCTGGGTGGTAGTGGTATATACACACCTTTAATTCCAGCACCTGGAATGCAGAGGCAGGCAGATCTCTGTGAGTTCAAGGCCAGCCTAGTCTACAGAGTGAGTTCCTGGACAGCCAGTGCTACACAGAAACAAACAAACAAACAAACAAACAAACAAACAAACGAGTTTCCTAAGTCATAGTGTCTCTTCAAAGCAATAGAATTCTGCCTAAGACAATCTTACTAATCTTTTTTTAAATCCCACCCCAATGACCTGCATATAGTAAAAATCCTCAAAGCTACCCCCAGGGATGGACTGAGTAGGAGGAATGGTAATGATATCTTGATGCTGCAGAGGCATCTTTCTCCACAGCGGCTCTGCTGCAGTGCCCTTAACCAGGAACCATATGGACCACGCCTGGCACCATGTTATTCATTTAAGCATTGAGCATAAAGGCAAGGCGGGCTGCGGTGCCCACACTTTTAATCCCAGCACTAGGGAGGCAGAGGCAGGTGGAGCTCTGTGAGCTCCGTACACCTGTGAGTGATTCCAAGACAGCCAGGGCTACACAGAGAACCCCTGTCCAGAAAAACCAAAACAGACAGACAAAACCCCCCACAAGCTACAAGCCTTTTATAGCTTTTGCATCAGGATTCAACTCTATTAAATTCCTACTGCCCCCAAAACCTCCAAAGGCCGTGGCTCCTCAGAGTGGGCTCCCAGGGCAGTAATACCTTCAGAAGGGGGTCATAGAAAAGTATCAAGCAGACATTAGATCCTGCTCACAACATGAAGATCCTGCAGCTCCACATCTGGGGCTTCACGGGGAACTTTACACTGGTTCTGATTCCTCCCAGTCAAGTGAAAACATTCCCAGGGGCTTCCCGGCTCCATCTCAAAGATAGGTTTTCAGCAAGACATTAGGATCTGCCACATTTTCTTTCAGTAATTAGAGAATTTGTTAATTCACAAAAGTTTCTGGATTCCTGTCTACAGTCCCACATTCATCTCAATAGAAGCAGCTGCTTGCTGTAAGAAAGAACTGACTAGAGAGAGGGCTCAGCAGTTAAGATCACTGTCTGCTCTTCCAGAGGATTCTGGTTCAATTCCTAGAACCTACATGGCAGCTCACAACTGTAACTCCAAGATCTGACACCCTCACACAGACAGACAGACATGCAGGCAAAACAGCAATGCACATAAAATGAAAATAAATAATGAAAGAAAGAAAGAGAGAGAGAGAGAAAGGAAGGAAGGAAGGAGGAAAGAAAGAGAAAGAAAGAAAGAAAGAAAGAAAGAAAGAAAGAAAGAAAGAAAGAAAGAAAGACTCAAGGGAAGGACTTGGGAAGGTCAGTGGCGGATACGAGCTGGCGGGCTGGTAAGCAGCAATGGAGTTCCTCAGTAGTAGATGATCATTAGCAGCAAGAATGCAACTGGTCAACACGTAGCGAGTAAGAGGCTTCAGCACTCAACCATAAGTGGGTGTCTATGTCACTCTTCCTCAAGGCTCAGGACTCTGTGCTGAAGAAGGATGAAAAGACTGTGACAGCCAGAGGTGGCAGACGACCTTGAGGAAAGATGTTCCATACACAATAGGATAGCTGCATACATGAACTCACAATGATGGTGTCAGTATGCACGAGGCCCGTGCAAGCTCAAGCCAGACAAAACCCAGCACAGAGGTGGGGAATCGGGCCCAAAGTCTCACCCATAGGTGAGGGGCGATCCGGAACAGGAGTGCTGCTGGGAGCAAGACAGTCAGTTTGCATGACCCGCTGCAGGGCAGCCCCTCCCATAATTGGAGAAGGCAGAGAAAGAATGAGAAAAAACCCCAGAAGAATCCTGATGGGGGAGGGGGAGCCCAGGCTGAGCATGGAGTGGGCGGGCAGCCAGGGGCCTCTGCATCCTGAGAGTCTGCCACGGCTGCTGTGCTTTGCTGTCACGTCACGGGATCACAGCGATGTCTCCCACAGGGGAGAAGACGGACCTCTCCTCTCAGGGCAGGAGACGTTAGCTTCTGAAGAGCCATGTGTAACACTCAAGCACCAGGTACTGCAGGCGATGGTCTTGGTAAACACGGGCGTCCTGGGGCTCTGCTTCTCATGAGGGAGGAGAGGGCTCCCTCTCGAAGATCCCCCACCCCGGCTGCTGTGCGCTGCTTCTCATGAGGGAGGAGAGGGCTCCCTCTCGAAGGTCCCCCACCCCGGCTGCTGTGCGCGTGCGGCACAGGACCCCTGAGTGCATCAGGGCCAATGCAGTGGACAAACCATCGGCTGAGAGCAGCTCACACTTGACTTTCTGCTTGATTTTCATAAATGCACACACAGCCCAGAGGAGACATTGCTGTTAGGTGACAGTGAAGACTGGATACAGCGCTCACAGCACACTGCTGGGCCAGGGAGGCGCTGCGCTGGTGCAGATCCGAGTCTGTGTTCCGGCAGGGAGGTGTTGTGTCAAGCTTGAACCCAGCACTCTGCAGCTGGAGGCAGCTGGGCCTCTGGAGCTCACTGGCCACCTAGCCTAGCCTATCGAGGTACCAGGGCAGTGACAGGCTCTATCTCAAAATCAAAGTGGGCAGCACATGAGGCTGACCTCTGTCCGCCCTTCACACTCACGCCCACGTGTGCACTAGATACAGACTATACACCTGACACGCACAGAGGGCAAGATTACCCTCGAACCCACCACCACCGGCTCCACCAGACAGGGAGTGAGGCTTTGGTGATGGAGTTCGAACGTGCATTCACACGGCGGCAGTGTGCTACAGAAGGGCCTCACAGCGCTGGCTTCAGAGCTGTGATCCTGAGTGTCTTCCTACAGGTGTGCACAAGCGTCAGCCCTGTGAGGTCACTGCACCGTTCCTGGGTACCAGAGATCCTGTCTCCTGCAGCCCACTCAGGACACACACAGCCAGCTCTGGGTTACAGATGTGTGAAGGTAGGTTGAGGTTCCAGTACCAAACCAGTCCCCAGTAGTGTGACTTCAAAGCCATGCCCATCCTGAGGCCTCTAGGAACTTTAAGAGGGCACAAACACAGCTCTACCACTGGGCTGGGTCAGGCAGCAGGGAGCTGTCACCACAGCTGGAAGCTGGTGGCTCTGTGCTGGGTTCCTGCTAGTCACTGGGCTGAAAGTCACCGGGTCCCATGTGGTGCCCAAGCCTGTGCACTCTGGCCTGCTGCATTCCTTTGGCTGAACTCTCTGAGCATGGAGAGCGGATGACAGCCTTCTAGGGAGTGTAAACAAAGCAGGCTCCTTCCTGACTGCTTCCTGTGGGACCGGGCGCAGGCCTGGACTGTTTCTTACAGCCAGGGACCTCGGGTACGGAGTACAGACTCTCGCTCAGAGAAGCACTGTAACGGTTGGCTGTGCTCTTAGTCACGAGGCTGCAGCACGCTTTCTCATCTCCCAGATAAACCTACTGGACAGCCACTGACTGAGAGGAGGACGGTGGGAACGGGGTGCCTCGGTCAATGCAGTCTAGCTGGTGTCCATCTAACACTGCTCAGCATTAGCTGGGACTGGATCCACAGAGGACAGAGAGTGGTAATGAGCAGTGAGGGGCAGAAACCCCTGAATTCTGAGGCATCTGGACTGTGCCAATGCAATGGGCACAAGTGCCCCTCAGTGGATAGAGAAGACGAAGCAGAGTGGTGTTTGATAAAGGGGCAAAAGGCCCTATGAGGTATTGAATAAGGTAGTCTAATAACCGTGAACAGGCACGCTTAAGGTGCAGAAGGGGGAACCACGCTCATCACAGGAGGCTGCTGACGGAAGGCCGCACAGTGAAGACTGTCGGCAATCACATCAAAGGTCAGCAGGAGTGAAGACAATGGGAGAAAGGAAAGGGGAGCCGAGGTAAAAGACAAAGTCAGAATCCAGGAACTGCAGAAAGTCTTCCTACTTGGAGACTTAGCGCACAGGCGAGCTGGAAAGCGCCCCGTGCAGTGGAGCCTGCGGCCTGGGAGAGCAGGGTGAGCAGAAGTGGGGCGGACACACACACCGAAGGCCACTACTGACGACAGCACACGCTGTAGAGCCCCGAGAAGTTCTGCCTGGTGTGTGCATCGCTGGCGATGCTGGAGGGACACAGATACAGACGGCACAGGAGATGCTGAGCCTGGCTCCGGAAGCTGCAGACAATCCCCAGGAAGGTAGGCACAAGGTAGGCCGAGATGAGTAAGGAGAAACATGTCGGAATAGGGCTGGAGGTAGGTAAAGCCTGCAGTCACCACAAAGAGGTCATCAGGAGCGGGAGTGGAGGATTTTGGCCAAGAACATGTCTACCCACAGCTGGTGTGCTCAAACGGTGGCCAGGGCCAGGGGAGTGCACCTTTAGCTACTGTGTGCTCACGTTAAAGACTGAGGCCCGTGGCTGGGAGCTCAGCACTCAGGAGGCCAAGGAGGGAGGATGGCCCAGCGTTTGTGGCCAAGCCGAGCTGCACAGTGAGACTCTCTCTCAAAGGAGCATAAAGCTGAGACATCTAAAGCAGATCTACCATCCTGTGTACGGACATCCGTTCTCTCGCAAAGTTAGCGTTGGCTGATGGAGGTGCTATGAGGAAGTGTGGCCCAATCAGTGAACCTTGCCTTGAAATAGAGTGTGGTCTCTGTCCTCGCTCCAGTCTCCTCTCTGAAGCGGCTAAAGAAGAGAAAGCACGCACCAGCTCCACTGCTGGGTGGGCATGCTAGCACGCTCTGTTTCCATCCTCAGATTCGTGGGAACAGGCCGGACACCCCCTCCTCTGACCCGAGTGCAATGTCCCTGGAGCGCCGGCAGGGGCAGGACACAAGTCCTCTCTTCTCACTTTGGTAACGCAGGCCGGCACCTATTTTAACTATGCACTTATGTAAACACCCCCATACCCTGATTCCAAACAGTGCTGAGTCCTCTTGACACACCGAGGAATCCTGCAGTCCTTGCCCATAAAAATCACAAGGTTTCCTTGCTTCTTTTTTCTTTTCTTTTTTGATATTTTAAATCCCAAGAAAAGCCCTTATTAATCAAGATGGACTGAGGGCTGTATAGCACCCTAACGTGCTATACAGCCTCACAGCAGAGAACCCTCAACGTCTCAGAAACAGCGTGAGCCAGACCACACACAGGTCAGTAACCCCTGCCCACTGCTGAAGCCGGGTGTGTGCAAGGGGGAGGCGTGTGTGCGTGTGTGTGTGTGTGTGGGGGGTGTGTGGGTGTGGGTGTGTATGGGGGAGGGTGTGTGTGTGTGTGTGTGTTTGTGTGTGTGCACGGAGGGGGGCTTGTTATGTAATTCAAAAATCAGAGCCACTCGCAGTGACCTGGCCGGCATTGTCTGACAGAAGAACTTAGGCCTGAACAAAGACCCGTGTCCCCTCCAAGTCAAGGCCATTAGTGAAGGTCGGCGCTAGCCAAGAGACGCCAAGCACTGGGCTACTGTCCACTTGAAATGGGCTGTGAATGTCAAATGTGTGTTAGATTTCACAGATTGAGTATGAGAACACATAT
Organism: Psammomys obesus; assembly: GCF_907164565.1. Taxonomy (NCBI): domain Eukaryota; kingdom Metazoa; phylum Chordata; class Mammalia; order Rodentia; family Muridae; genus Psammomys; species Psammomys obesus. Next base: position 1,166,909 of record NW_026590061.1, on the reverse strand, counting down.
CTTATTCACATCAATGTTTTATGCTAAAAATTTAAACCACTGTAAAATATTAATCATGTACTAAAATAATAATTTAGTCACATTAGGGTTTAATTTAAACCTAATGTGTTCATTTTTATATGCTTTAAAATATGACTTCCTGACATCGAATACACAGTTCTCAGGCTGTTTCTACCAGGCAGCTGGTGGCCACGTCACAGCTGGCGACTTCCACTGTGCCAGTGTGGGCAGTGATCAAGGCTGCCAAGATGTCTCTCAACCTAAGAATGGATATAGAAATTGCGGTACATTTACACAATGGGATACTACTCAGCTACTAAAAACAAGGAAATCATGAAATTTGCAGGCAAATAGATGGAACTAGAAAAGATCATCCTGAGTGGGGAAACCCAGCAGCAGACATACAAGGTATATGCTCACTTATAAGTGGACATTAGACATATAATATAGGATAAACATACTAAAGTCTGTACACCTAAAGAAGCTAAGCAAGGAGGAGGACCATGGGTAAGATGATCAATCCTCACTCAGAAAGGTATACAGGACAGACATCAGAAGAGGGAGAAAACAGGGAACAGGACAGGAGCCTACCACAGAGGGCCCCTGAAAGACTCATCCAGCAGGGTATCAAAGCAGAGGCTGAGACTCACAGCCAAACTTTGGGTAGAGCACAAGAGTCTTATGGAAGAAGAGGGAGACAGAAAGACCTAGAGGGGACAAGAGGTCCACAGGGAGAGCAACAGAGCCAAAAAAAAAAAAAAAAAAAAAAACAAACCTGGGCCCAGGGCAGCCTACAGAGACCAACACTCCAACCAAGGACCATGCATGGAGAGGACCTAGAACTCCTGCTCAGATGTAGCCCATGGAAGCTCAGTCTCCATGTGTGTTCCCTAGTAAGGGGAGCAGGGAGTATCTCTGACTTGGACTCTGTTGCCTGGTCTTTGATCACTTCCCCTTGACAGGGTAGCCTTGCCAGCTCACAGAGGAAGAGGATGCAGCCAGTCCTGATGAGACCTGATAGGCCAGGGTCAGGTGGTAGGGGAGGAGGTGTCCTCCTTTCAGAAGACTAGGGGAGGAGGAGGGGGGAAAAGGAAGGGAGGGTTGGACCAGGAGGAGCAGAGGGAGGCTACAATCAGAATGTAAAGTGAATACATTTTAAAAAGTAAATTTAAATAAATTTAAGATAAAAAAAGGATGGAGGTTCCTTTAGCCCAAACTTCAGTGCCCTCGTTTATTAAACAGGAATGGTGAGTGGCTGACTCTTGGGAATGGTCAGATCTGTGCTGACCATGGGCAAAGGGTGAGCATCCCACTACAGAAGGAGGCTTTATAAAGCAGACTGCAGTAACTGAAAAGCTGGTTCAACCAGGACAAGGATATTAAAGAAACATCAGAGCCATCACTTCACCCACATCGGCAACATTTGTGCCCTTTTCTTGATTTCCACTCATTGCTCCTGGCCCAGAAGCCCTCTGGGGGAGGCAGAGGTGAGCTCAGAGCCAGCTAAATGCAGATTAGCAATTTTCTGCATCACCTTCCTTGGCCACTTAGCAATGCAACCCTCTGGGTAATAAAAACAAACTGAACTGTTTCCTTCAAAAGACTATTAGGAAGTCTACAAGGCCAAGGCTAGCTCTTACACAGCTTGACAGTATGTGCCCTGCCGGCTGGGGAGCAGAGTTCAAGCCTGAGTCACTCACAGCCTAGGACAGAGCTCTCTGGAGAACTGAGATGAAGATGGTAGTTTCAGAATCTAGTGCAGGTATACACACGCACTCACACATCACAAGTGTACCATCATATGGCTTATGTCAGTTAGAAAGCACCACCCAAGTGTCAGCGAGGCTTCATTCACAGAGTTCCCGGACTCCGAGAGCCCTGCCGCCTCTGCCTCTGCACAGTGCTTCTTAGGACCCCATTTCCTCTTCCCCCACTCACTTAACATCTTCCTGGAAGAGCAGGAAGATGTTAAGAGCAGGAGCCCCTTCTGGGGCTCCTGAGCGAGCCCCAGAAGAGACCCCCTCCCCCGCACTCATATCCAGACGGTAAGCCTTCTGCTTCTCTCCGTGCCGAGAGCCGTCGCCATTCTAAAGCACCCTTCCCTACAGCTCAGACGCCATCAGTGAGGAGGTCAGTGAGGACAGATCGCGTGGAGGAAGGGCCAGGCAGCCCTGCAGCCTGGTCCCAGGCAGGAGGCTGCGGGACAGAACTGCGGCAGGCCACGCTATGCAGCTGAGCACTTCGCTGGCAACATCCCTGACAAGGGGTCTCGCTCTGCAGCCGGCCGCTCGGCTTGGCTTCTCGGAAGAATCCTCACTGGGAAGGTCTCTGAAGCCAGTTACCTTCTACCCATGCAGAAATCTGAGCCACGGACATACAGACACCAGTGTCCTTCAAACCTGCGTCCTTACACCCCCTCCTGCTCACAGAGGCCTAAAGGGAAGCAAAGTCTGCCAGCAGCTGGCTGTCTCAGCAGCCAGTACTCGCCCTTCCCGCGCCTTCTGGTGTGTTAGCACTTTCCACTTTAGGATGTGTCTTATGTGTATGTGCATGTGTGTGTGTGTGCGTGTGTGTGCTCTAACTACTGAGCAGCTCTGCAGGCCCTCCTGCAGGTTGTTCTATCCAAACAAGCCTGGCTTTGTGTCCTCCCCTCAAGCCAAGCTGAGCATGGATCCTGCGCGGGCCCTTCATCTCCCTCAGAGGAGACGTGGGAGGGGTGCAGCCCGTGGGGTCTGTGGCAGAGTCACAGGAAGAGGAGAGCTCTGCGGCACCCTCTGTAACCCAGCACACTAAGTTCTCCTGGGGCTGATCCCAGGAAGCCACCCTGAGACGTTAGCTCGTAGCTACCAAGACAGAGTCAGGAGTCAGGCAGGGTGGTGTACGCTATTAATCCTAGCACCCAGGAGGCAGAGGCAGGCGGATCTCTGTGACCAGGCCAGCCTGGTCTACAGAGTTAGTCCAGGACAGTCAAGGCAACACAGAGAAACCCTGTCTCGAAAAACAAAGCAGAAACAAAGGGAAAATAAATAAAATGAATTGCAACCTCCGCGTGACAACTCCTCACTGCCAGGGAGAAGCCTCGGGAGCACAGGGAAGCAAGGCTCTGGCGCGCCAGGCCACCCGCCAGCGGGCGCCACTCCACTTACTTCAGGAGATTCCCCAGATTGAAGAGCGCGCGGTTGTGCTGCGGGTGCAGCTGCAGGGCCCTCTGGTAGTACGCCTTCGCTTCGGCCACGTCCTTCGTCAGGGTCCCCAGGTTGTTCAGCGCACTGGCGTGGCGTGGGTACAGCCTGGAAAATCCGAGCGTTAGACTGGACTTCCAAACCGGCCCTCCAGGTGAACCCAGGCTCTTCCCTGAAGGGAGGGCCGGTGCTGCTGCCGCTGAGGGCAGCCGGGCAGCCGGCAGAGGCAAAACCATGAACTCAGAGGGATGAGGAAAGGCACCCAGCACTGGAGGGAACCCAGTTTAGTCCTTCAGAGGCTGCTGCGCCTCTGCCAGGAGATCTGCCTTGCCCTGGCCGGGAACTTCCTGCTGAGGTCGCACGGCCCAGCAGATGCCCTTTTGGTGTTCATAGCTGGTGTGGGGTCCCCCAGGAGGGATTTCTCCAATATCTTTGGATCGGAACCTAAGGTTAACTGAGAAAGGGCGGAAGTCACACAAAGTATCTCTCCGTAGAGAAAAACACTGGATCTCGAGCCGCCCCCATTCTTCCTCACTCTCTTTCCATTTAGGCTGACACAGTTCTTAGAACCTTGAGAACAGTTCAGGCACAAAATTTAGCATGCAATGAGGTCACAGCTAGCCTTCCTAAAATCCGGAAGAAATAAAAAGCAGGCTGGAGTTTGCACCAGCAAACTGAACCACCCAGATCAGAGGAAGGCAGGGTCAACTCAGCGTGTCATTCAATGTGGTGGAACGGCCATGCTGTCAGCCCTGGTTGACCCACATGCAGTGGACACGTAAACGAACAGGCTACAAGGCCTGCTCCACCTGTCACACACCGACAGAGCTGAACTTTAACACAAAAACCCAAGACAGAGCTCACCCCAGTGTATGCTAATGCAAATGGCATTTTGCATTTTGAAGCATTTTCCCACATATCATCTCATTTAAAATTCCTTATGTAGTGTTTTACCATTGAGGAAAGACAGGCTGGGGAAATGAATTAATGCAGCAGATCTCTCTCTCCAGCCTGTCTCCTCTCTCTCTCCAGCCTGTCTCCTCT
>NW_026590061.1:1144245-1162673 GCF_907164565.1 Psammomys obesus | reverse complement strand
TCTCTCTCTCCAGCCTGTCTCCTCTCTCTCTCCAGCCTGTCTCCTCTCTCTCTCCAGCCTGTCGTCTCCTCTCTCTCTCCAGCCTGTCTCCTCTCTCTCTCACACACACACACCCAGAAACACTTGTCTTCTTAGGTGTTAAAAAGGTTATTCCTGTTGACCCATTTGTTTCCCCAAATACATGAGTCATTCAGCCCTCAGCAAATAAATGAATTGCTATGAATTGAGGCTTCTATTTAGAATATTTTATTATTATTTTATTATTTCCTCTAAGCAATTCACTTAGATTATGGTCTAATATGAACCAGGTCTCAGAGGGAAAAGTGAAATCAAAGCAACATGTAAAACTGTTGGCTACAGAGATACTTATGCACTCTAAAAACATCGTCTGCTATCTTAAAAGTCATCATTACTGTAAGGTCCAAAAGACTCCACACAATGGCTGCCTGTGTTATTAGCATACCAGAGCACACGCTGGCCACCAGGCTCTCTCAGAATCACAGGCATTTGAGACGCAGTCCATATTGGCACCCTGGCTCCTCTCTGCTCTTCTCACCCCCTACCCTAAACTTCTCCGACTCTTGGGCTTCTCCCCCTCTCACCCCCAGCTTCCCATTCTCCAAGAACCCTATTTCAGCCAAGTGTTCTCGCCCCTTTTCCCCGGTCACCTTTGCCCTCATCCTCTGTCTTCCTCTTTCTCCGTCCTCATGCCCAAGTCCCTTCCGTTGGCCATGTTCTGTCCTGTACGTCCTCTCCCTGCTCTGGACTCCTTCAGGTGGCTCTGCCTGTACTCTGCCTCACACCTACAATGAAAACCTTCCCCTCCAAGTGGAGCAGCCATGCCCTCAGGGTTAGAGCAGCACAGTGTACGGGAAGTGAGGAAGGTTTGTGTGGGTGTGCAAGTATACACGTCTGTGTGTGTGTGTGTGTGTGTGTGTGTGTGTGTGTGTGTGTATGTGTGTAGGGCAGGAGTTTTGGTGCCCTGCTCTGTCACTGTCTGCCTTCTTCTTTTTCGACAGGGTCTCTCTTGGAACCAGGCTGGCAGCCAGCAAACCCCACTGTTCCCCCACCCCCGCTTGCCCGTCCTGGGACAACCCACAAGCGCAGCCACATGTGGCCCTTGACCCTGTGCTGGATCTGAGCACAAACCACCGAGCTTGCTCTTCAAGAGCTCCTTCCTACCTGCTGTGCCATCCTCCAGCTGGTCTGCAAAGGCCAGGGATGTGGCTGTTTGGGATTAAGGTTTGGCCTTGTGCTTTGTTTTGCTCATGTATTTTAAATTTTTAAAGCCTTCACCCTTTCAGCACCTTCCCACTAGTGTTACTGTTCAAACATCAACTCATACGCTACCGTTCGCAACCCCCTTCCAGAGCACACATACCTGATCAAGCGTCTGGTTTTCACGCCTCAGGCTAGGCTATTCGAGATTAAATACCCTAAGGCAGGGCGTTTATGTTCTGTTTCCTGTTGAGAAAGCGCGCACGCGCGCACACACACACACACACACACACACACACACACACACACACACACACAGAGAGAAACCTGGCTAGGGGAACTATACCTCTCCGACGGTAGCTCCAGTTCCCTGGACTGACGTGTACACAAAATAAGTTTCTCTTCAGCAGCTGACAGACCAACTTTGCATGTTTTATGTGCTTGGTTCCTTTTGCGCACAGACTCAATCGTCCTGTCACTAACGGGCCCTGGCTGAGACTGACGCTGTCCTGGGTTTGTGTCTTTGGCTGTCTGGATGATCCCTGGCACTGGGCAGCCTAAGTCTGGGCTCTGGGCTCCTGGTCCCTTCAAGAGAGCCGTAGGGTCCGACCATGGCCTCTCACCTTTCTCCTCAGTGACCCCAGTGCTGCGGTGGAGGAAGTCTGCCCAGGGCCTTGGCCAAGGCTCTGCAGAGTGAAAACATTTTCTCTAAGCTCTCAGGAAGTGAGTCACTTGTAAATGGTTGCACTGTCCTTACTCCAGAGAATCCACTTCTAGGGGTTGGGAGAGCAACACACGTCTCTGCTCTTTTCAGGTTTGTACAGCTCGCGTTTCCAGATGCCAAGAGTCATGGACTCTGGATGAGTGATGCGGTGGACAGAAAACTGGCTCACGCGCCTGTGAGCCTAAGGGACAGAGCGTGGTGCTGGGTATGGGTGTGAGTTAGCTGCTTCTTGCACAGTTTCTACGTGAATCAATGACACAATGGGCTAAAAACATCCATCACCACAGCTGTGCTCTGACGTCAGATCAGGTCACCAGCCAGGCTGTATCTCTCCTTCCCGAAAACCAAGGTTTTCCTCATCAGAAGCACCACTCTTGGCCTGGGGAGATTAGGATTAACAGCTTTCTGTCGGAACATGAGTGTGGCTGTGTGAGGAGACAGGAGTCTGTGGCCTCTGTTCCTCCATGACAGGGACTGTTCTTAGAATGAGCTTTTGTGTCCCTCCCAGGTGTAATTACAGAAGGGCTTTACTTCAGGTCACCCAGCATCTTACCCATCGTTCAGAACGATGTTGTCCTTGTGACCGCAGATAGCCTAAACTCATGTGACCTTGTCCTTGTGAACTAAGTGAACTTTTGCTCACATGACCTTGCCTAGCCCTCAGAAAGACCTCAGAACATAAATGACTTGATGCTCTGAATAAAGTTGACTATTGGATGTGACTTCAGTCCACCTCACTTTTAGGCTCCTTTCTCCCAAGTTCATGCTGCCATGTGAACTTGTGGCGACAGCAGTCCAGAGAAAGGAAGCCAGGCCAAAGAGCTCAGCGAAGCACAGACAGTTTACCAAGACGAGGTGGACACGGGCAGGCTCTGCGGGGAATGTGAGCAGCCGAGTGCACGGCACAGGGGGAAAAGGCAGAAATGCCTGTGGCCTGCCAGGCAGCTGTGGTAGAGGGAAGACAGGCAAAGGAGATATGAAGAAACTGAAGACCCAAACAGAAGAAAGGGAGGCAACTGTTTAGTGAGGTTTGGTAGAGGGAGACCAACAGCACGCATCACCATGCTCAAAACCAGCCAGGTAAAGAAGGTGTCCATAGTGAGATGGCGTGGCCGGGAAAGCCAAGTGCTCCAGGAATCAGGGGATGCCACAGCCATCTGCTGGGAGGCAGCGTCGGAGAGCAGTTCGGAGGCCGGGGAGAGGGTCTGCCAGAGCAGGGAGGGATACAAGAGGAGGCTGTGGCTGTCTAAGAGACTGTGTCACTTGGGAGGCACAGAGTAAATGAACCGTCTGCCATGTCAGCAGAAGGAACTGAGACCATGTGCAGACATGTTTAAATTTGGAGCATCTAAAGGACATTTACAAAGCAACGGGAAGTGCCAGAAGAAGGACAGTCATCGTGACAGATTTAAAGAAAGAACTGCCAGTCAGATCATTTCCATCATGGAGATGAAAAGACCCTGAGCTCAAAATAAGGCAGAAGCAGAGCTGCAGCAGCACACTGATGGACAGATGTCAAGTGAGAGACGCCATGGCCATGTCAAATCATAGAAGAGGCAGACAGACAGGCATGGTGGTGGAGCAGCAGCTCACATCTTGAGACACAGCCGAGAGGCAGACACACACACAGAAACACACAGAGAGACAGACAGAGACTCTGAGAGACCAGACTCTTGAGTCTTTTGAAGTTTCAAAGCCCACCTACAGGGACACACCTCCTCAAACAAGGCCACACCTCCTAATCTTTTCCAAACAGTTCCACCAACTGGGGATCAAATATTTAAATATTTGTGATTACCAGCTGGGCATGGTGGCACATGCCTGTAATCCCAGCACTGTGGGAGGCAGAGGCAGGTGGATCTCTGTGAGTACAAGGCCAGCCTGGTCTACAAAGTGAGCCCAGGACAGCCAAGGCTACACAGAGAAATTCTGTCTTGGAAAAAAAAAAAAATCTCTCCCAAATATTTGAGATTACATGGGCCATTCAAACCACAACAGACCTCAATTAAGAAAGACTCCAAATATTAGCCTTGGCTTCCACATCTGTGCACATGCAACTATACATACATGTGTCCATACACAATAAAGAACTAGCCACACATACGCAGGGGGGGGGGGGGGGGGGCAGCCTCTGTGGAGAGGAAATGTGCTGGAAGACTTGGCTCCCTGGCTTGCCGAGTCCTGAGACAGTGTGCTCCAGGCCTCACTCTCCTGAATGGTAATGCTGTGAGCAGCTTCAACCGCTGAAGGAGGCCGGCTCACACTGTGCACTCATGTGTCTGACTGGACTCTCTGGATGTGAGTTTGAAGGAAATCACCTCACAGAAGCCCTGAGGATAGGGTGTGAGCAAACCCAGCCTCCACAGGCTCAGGTATTTGCAGGCTTAGGAGGCTTAGGAGGGATGCCCTTATTGGAAGTGTGGCCTTGATGCGGGTGTACCCAGGCCCAGAATCTCCCCCTCTGCCTGCGCAGGTCAGGCTGTGACGCTCTCAGATCCAAGGCTACGCTGCCAGCACGCCACCATGCTCCCTGCTCTGATAACGGACTGACCCTGTGAAATTATAAGCAAGTCCTCAATAAAATGGCCTCCGTCAAGGTGTCTTCAGAGCAGCAGAACTGTGCCTGAGATAGTGGTGGACAAGTATAATTTCAGCATTTGGGAGGCTAGAGCAGAAGGGCTGTTTCCAGTTCAAGGGCAAGCTGTGCTACAGCGTCTGGGTAACAGGTGGAAGAGCAGGGGTGTTGGACCTGGACAGAATGCTTCCAAATGTATTTGCCAAGTGATGTGGACATTACTTTAAGCCTGCTACAGGGATAATGAGATCCGCCAATTTGAAGTAGGCAGCACCGTCCTCACTGATAGTCATACTCTATTCTGAGATGCTGTGAAATCTGCCTGTAAAGAGGCAACCCAGGGCTGTTCCTCCCTCAGTTCTGAGCCAGTCACTCCCAGCCGCAAGGAATTCGGGTGCTGACAACGCCCACTGTGTCCCCACCAGGAACCTGGGGTGCAGGGCTGTTTAGACTGACATCTGCTCGTGAAGGCTCTGAGGGTCAGCCCCCCTGCAGAAGTCCGCAGGGTCAGCGAGCTTGATGAGGGTCACTGCACGCCCCGTCCATCCTGCTCTCTGCTCCCTTCCCATGATTAGGAGAGTGCTCTGGGCAGGCGGCCTGCACGGAAACCTCTGCCCCAGAGCCTAGATCCTGGGAAGCCGCATAAGCTGGTTCAATGAAAGTGAAACGTGGGAGGAAAAAGACAGCCAGGAAGCATGGAACTTTCCTGGAGAGAAATAATGACCCTTTCATTTCAAAACTCAGTTGATAACTTGGCCATAATTTCACTAAATTCAGTACGTTTCTAAATAAAGTAAAGTTAGTTCCTTAAACTCTATGACTATGAGACATGATAAAACAACACATACATGTGTGTCGATATGCATGTGTGTATGCATGTGTGCGTGTGATACGTATGTACATGCAGCATGTATATAGATTAAGAATGTAATTTCTTCTTGGTTCATCAACAGGAAGAAGGAAAAACATTTCAAATGCCTACTGGTGACATTGGAAAGCTCTTTAGCCCCTCACAGATAAAGATACCACAGCAGCCGAAGCCATCTCCCCCTGGCTAATAAACCACACTGGGATTTCACTTCTTTCCAGAGACTCGAGGTGGCTGGCGTGCTCACAAGAAAGACATCTGGAAGGTCCATCAGCACAGACGTAAGGCTCTTAGCTCTTGTTGACTCCTGACGTTAACGCCCGCACTGCAGCATGATGAACAGCGCTGTAAAGGCGCTCCAGCGTACCAGTGCCGGCGAGCCGGGGGAGCAGGCATCAGGCTGCTTCCCAGTCTAACGACAACACTTATCTCAACCTGAGGACCTCCCCGAGGAACGCCAGTCATCCTGTGCAGGAGGAAGTACAAAGAACTCTGCCGAAGGGCTGTGTTCTCCTGACAAGTCTATTCTAGAAACTGAGCTAACTGCAAAGCCTTTAGTTCCGTTCTTTCCGTGTTAGCTGACCAAGCGGTGGGCGGGGTCTTACTTCTTTTTCTCGTACCTGTGGTGAAACGCCTGACCGAGGCAACCTAGGTGAGGGAGGGTTTACTCTGAGTAGGTAGAATGCATCACGGTGGGAAGGCAGGGAGAAATTAGGCTCACACCTATCCCAAAGGGTAATCCTGGCACTCAGCCAGCTCTTCATTCTCTTCAGTTTCCCTTTCCCCTTTTCATCTGGCTGAAGACCCCAGCTTGTGGAGCGGGGCCAGCGACACTAGAGCAGGTCTCCCTCCTTGGAAACACCCAGCAGTGCTCCTCACCAATGCCCCAGGTGTTGCTCAGTCAGTCAGCAGTGGGAACCAACCAGCACGAAGAGTTTTCTTTTGAACAAGAGAGAGCTTAGTTATCCCACGGGAAAGAGCCCGGTCCACTGTGGGGTGCCTCCTGTGGAGATCCAAAAGGCTCATATAGTTCAGTGCTGGTCCCCGGTTGGCGGAGCTCTTGAGAAGGGTGAGGAAAGTATTGCAGGGTGTCACCGGGGTGGGCTCTGAGGTTTCAAAGCACCGTGCCGTCCCCAGGCTTCTCTTGCCTTGTGTATATGGATCAAGACCTAAGCTCTCATGCTACTTCAGTGCCATGCCCTCGTGCCTGCTGCCGTGCCCCGTACCATGCTGGTCTGGCACTTTCCCTTTGCGCCTGTTAGCACCCAGAACGGTTTCTTCCATAAGTCGCCTCAGTCACAGAAATAGAAAAGTAAGAACGACATCTCCGATCACGTATGGGTCAGGGAAGCCCCAGGGCACCCTCCCCCCAGAAGAACCAGGCTGTCGCCGCTGCTGTTGGCCGCCCATGACCAGACAGTAAGAGCCTGCTGCTGCAGATACAACACGCTTAGGTTGCGGGACACGGATGGATCAAGCCGGAACTGACCTGAACACTTCCTCCCACAGGCCAGCTTTCCAAGTCTCAGAGCGCTCTGTGGGCTGCTGGGGAGAAACCCAAGAGCGGAATTATGCTGTGATGAGCTCTGCACACAGCACTGGCCGGCCTGCCCGGCAGGATGTGCTCACGGTGCAACGGTGCACGAAGGTGCGGGTGTGATCAGTCATTCTGCACTGACTACGGCCTGTGGCACAAGAGGGAACTCAGCCTGGTGCTGTGAACCTCGTCAACATGCCCCCTCCCCGAGAGTGGCTTTAAAGCGGGCATCCAGAAATTTGCCTGCACCGTTGGGGTTGTGCTGGTAAATTTTAACCCTGAGCTTGAGGTGAAGCCATGTTTGTGAGAAGAGTTTCTCGGAGGCAGAAGGTCGCAGGCCTCCACCACGATAGACTCCTTCATGTAGAGTATGTGTCGGGGATGACACTTAAGAGAATGAATGTTCCATGGAGCCTCCTCTGGTAGGCGAGAGTCCTGGCTGTCTGGCTGTCTGTCTTCCTTCCTTCGCTCCTTCCTTCCTTCCTTTCCCCACCCTTGCCACCTCTCCTCCCATCTCTGCCTCTCCCTCCTTCCTTTACACCATTCTCTCTCTTTGGGGATGGGAGAGTTAAAGCGATCCTTCACCATGCAGCCCTGGCAGGCCTACAAATCCCTCTGTAGACTGGGCTGACTTTGAACTTCCACAGTCAAGCTTCACGGCTCAGATTCTGGGATTTCAAGAGTGCACCACCTTGCTCAGCCAGAAGTCTTTCTGAGCCACCTGGACAACGACAACTTTAATCTCTGTCCCAGGTGCTGGTTCTTGGCCAATGTGGCTTAACAACTGGGATTTACCCATGCAGCAGCTGTAGACAGCAGAAAGAAGAGCCCGTAACCACCACAGCAGTGGGACTGTTAGTTGTACCACCAGACTTCCAGACAGCCTCTAAGGCAAGCAACCGTACTGACGCTAACAGCTCGGACTCAGCCCTTCTGCTCCCGCCAGCTAAACAAACAACTGCTAAAACTCACTCACAGTATTCACTGCCTTGAAATATTTTACAGACAGGTAAAATATATGTGTGGGAAGAATAATTTCTTATTTCTAAGAAAAGCAGGTAAAAATTAGAAATACTGGAAAAAGAAGGGTTTGTTAAAAAAAAATTGCCAATCATTTGTGAAGCAGCTGTAAAAGATTGGAGGAAAATAAGAAAAAAAAATCTTAGCTGGTCTAATGAAATGACCGCAGTGTCTTCGCCTTCTACTCTAACACACCGTGACTGAGCGCAGCCACCGCCATCGCCAAGTCTCACCAGCACGCTCCGAAGGAGTTGTGTTCGCCTGTTTGTTACTAGAAACCTGGTGAATGACTGCACATTTGAAATTTCAAGGCCAACAAGATACTGAGGAGTGTTCATAAGGCCGGGCCTATGGTGCAGGCATTACAAGCACAGCTACTGGGAGGCTGAGGCAGAAGAATTGCAAGTTCAAGGCCAACTGAGGCAACTGAGACGCTTGCAAAATAAATATAGAGGGAGCTGGGGAGAGAAATGGGGGAGGGAGAAGGAGGGACAGAAAAGAAGAGGAGGATGGCAGGGGAGGGGGGAGGAGGGAAGGGGAGGAAGGAGGAGAGTGGGGACCTGCTTATGGTTCTCTGCTTTTAACTTTCACAACTAGTCAATCAGTCAAACAGCCAACTGTGCGGTCGGCGTCTCCTGCGGCTGTTCAGGCAGCTCCTCCTCTGGACTCACTGGGTAAGTCACTGCGTGGGAACTGTTAGTGCAAAAGCTGGACGTCTGGGATGCCCCGACCTTCCTCCTCCTATCACTACTGTGAAATGGGGCTTGTTCCTACACAACACACAGAGAGCTTCGGAGGTGGACGGTGGACACACCCACTCTCTCTGCTTCTCTCACATGGGACTCTTGGGCTTCAGTGTCAAAATTCAGTGTGAACAGGAGAGCCGAGCCCCAAAGCAATGCTCGTGTCCCCTAAAGGACTATGGAGAGGAGTCCATACAAGAACAAGACTTTAAATCAGGAATGTTTGGGATCGGGGTGAGAGCATTAAATAATTCACTAATTTCAGCACTGGATTTATAGCTTTGTCTTCCCCCATTCTTCAGGGACCATATTTCTCCGGGAAGCAAATATTTATTTTTATTGTTTCACAGGAAAGGAGCGGAAATACCAAACCGGCTACTACAGAATTTTGTGTGGTCAACCGCCAGGGAATGTCATTTAATAAAGTGTTTGGCTCAGCTGTGGGTCAGGGTCACATTTACTCTCCCACCAACACTGCTGGACAGACTGACTGCTGTTCCCTTCCTTCAGGGACACATGAGAAACGGTGAGACACCATCATTAAGGGCAGAGAATACTTCGTGTGTTCCTGTGATGGAATAGTTCTGCCTCTTCCTGTTTTGGCTTTTTTGAGACAGGGTCTCAAGGCCCAGTCAGTTCTGTATAATTAGTAGTTCCTAGGCCATCGAGACCGTTTCAAAGCAAAGTGCATGAAGCCTAAGAAATCACACCTGAGGTGACCTCAGGCCCAGTAAACATGCACAGGTGCACACCCCATCAACATATACACCTGTGAAAAAGGACATGCAAGGCCGAGGCTTTCTATACACACACTGCTGAAAGGTCTAAGACAAATGCTCCCCACGTGTGCCACGGTTACACAAGCATTTTTAGCAAGAGGCTCCTGCTTCACACGTGTGCACCCGCTGAGTCTCACCAGCCTGGGCTGTGTGCAGCAACACGCTGCACATGGAAGCAGGAGGAAGGCTGAGTGTGTGCTGACCTGAACGCCGAGCCCTCGCCCCCTGTCCAGGGCCAGGAGCACCCACACATGGGAAGGGGGCGATGACAGGAGCAGGCCCGTCACAGCATAGGGCAGTGGCTTACTTGAGGGCAGTTCTGTAGTGGTAGATCGCCTCCTTGTTCCGGCCTTGGTCTTTCAGGAAATTTGCGTAGTTGTAATGAACCTTGGCATTGTGGGGCAGAGTCTGAACTCCAGACCTACAGTGGATATTAAAAGAAAGAAAACAAAAATCATGCTTTGGTCAGCTCTTTGGTTTTACTCCCAGCTTCAGGAGGCTGCGTTGAATGTCCACTGTTTTCATCCCAGGCTTCTGAACATGGTGAGTTACACAAGTGACTCCACAGGGAAGGAGCCAAAGCCACGGCAGGTGTGCACAGCCGAATGACAACACCCCTGACCAAGGGGGCACAGAATGTCTGCAGGGAAACGCCTTCTCTCGACGGAGACACCGAGGGCGTGGTAGGGTCATCTTGGCTGAGGCTTCAGGTCAGGGCTGAGCAGAGCCCAGCTGCAGGCAGGAGGGAACAGAGCACAACCAGGACAGAGCCTCCAACTGCCCAGGCCAGTCTGTCCTTCCAACTGAGGGTGCAGCGGGCAGGGGACCTGACCTACTGAAGTCAGACCCTGAAGAAGGTGGGCCAGTCCCTTGTTGAGGGACTCTAGCCTTGGGCAGGCCCTCCCCCTCTCATGTCTACCTCAGGCAAAGGCTATTTATTTACAGATAGAAAACGAAGCAGTGGAAGTGATTCTGTGTGTGCAACACAGAGATACAAGGCAGCAAGATTCTCCTACGGTGAGAATTGCAGCCGTTACCAAGCGCTGCTTTAAGGCATAAGATGAAGTCTGCCATGAGGTACCCTTGCTCTGAGCCTTCCTTCAGCTTCCTCCAACATGGTGCAAAGGGTCAGGAAGTTTGGGCTTCAAGATAATGACCACATGCCAGGGTCTAAAATGCAGTGTCCCAGAAGTCTGGCGGCTTTATAAAACCAGCTTACAAAAGTATATGCTACAGTCACTCAGGGTCTGTGCAGAGCGGCCCAGCACAGGTGGCCAGGGAGCGTGTCCTTAGACCCTGAAGCCAGTTAGGAGAGATGGGCAAACAGACATTCCCAAGGGGAAGCACATCCGAAGCTCACGGTGAGCTCAGTCCGGAACGAAACAGAACTTCCAGACAGCAGGCACAGAGCTATGGCTTCCAGGATAGAGAAGAGCCGGTGGCAGCTGAGGACAAGGCAGTGACATGTCCTAAGCACACGCGGCCTGAGTGTGAAAGTAATGGGACTTGACACCTCTTGCTCCTGCTACCGTGTTCTCCTGGGTATGATAGTTTCTACCTTCCCAAACGGTGAGGCAAAGGCCTTCCTCCCTTAAGCGGCCTCTCAGCAGGCCTTTGAGCCCAGCGGCCCAGCAGAAGATGCAGGGAAATGAGAGCAGGGGCATGGGGACAGGGAGCCCAGAGACACTAAGAGCTACCAGGTCGCAGACAGACCGAGAGCCCAGTGATCAAGGAGAAAACACCGGGTTTCCCTGAAAAGCAGTGGGGGAGTCAAGGCAGAGCTTTCACAGAACGAGAGCAACAATTTGGTGTTTGCGGACTGTGGTGGCTGCTGTGCAGGAATAAAGTGCAGGCAGCAGGGCCTTCTGCTGTGGAACCGCAGAGACGAGGGCAGGAGGAAGCAGGGTGGCAAGGATGGAGAGGAAGGGTGGGTGTGGCAAGGAGAGAGCAGAAGCAGGCGGAAGGTGGCAGGGTCTGCGATGGACTCCACCAGGCCGTCCTCCACAGGCCAACCAGTTGTACTCTCCCTTCCTTCATTCAGGTTATCCTTCTTTGTGTTTTCTTTCTTTCAATAATTACAGACTAAGTATAACAGTGAACCATCACCAGAAAGATGACTATCAACTGATATCTCTATTGTAAGATTTATCAAAATTAATCATGCACTATCCAGCCTATGCTAATATCACAGAAACAATTATTCTGTGATTAATGAGATGAGGACTTTGAACACTACCAGCCTCGCTTAGCTCTGTGACAGCCTGTCCCAGCCACCGTGAAACATTCTGATAAAACCGAAGATCAGCGTAGGTCAGTTTCTGAGATGAAGCGTCCTGTGAGCCCGATGTCCTGGTGGGCCCTGCTCCTGGCTTGTGGACCTCTCCTCTCTAGTTGTATCCTCCCACACCTCTCCTTGTCCACGTGCCCAGTGGGTAAGCTCTTCCATCCTCTTCCTGTAATGGCAGCAGCCCCTGGCTCAGGCCCTTCTTAATGACTTCATTCATTAGCATTCCTCTCCCCAACTCTGACTGCAAAAGCAGGAAAGCCGGATGCCGAGGCATCAACAATGACCTGAAGTTAGGGGGGCAGTAAAGCTGGTGCTGAGCCCCTAACTTCAGTGTAAACCCCACAGCCGTGCTCTCAACAAGGCATAAGGATCAGCAGTCAGCAGGGTGTCCAAGCACCACACAGCTGAGCCCAAATGCTGTATTTCCCACCAGATGCTTGTCTGCAGCTGAGATCAGAGGCCCGGGGTCACCCCCATGCCCTGAAGCTAATACAAGGAGGGTGGGACCAGGAGAAGACCAGCTTGTCATGTGCACCTGCTGCATGAACCTGACTTGACCATCAGGCCAGTAGGTGGCAGGGAGGGGAGCCAGGCCCAAAGGGCTGAAGGGAAGTGGGCAGGAGATGCTCTTGAAAACAGGTGGACAGGGCAGAGGACTATCTGGACAGAAAACTCCTGGGACTTATTTTAACTAAGGGAGGAAGGAGAACAGTCAATGAGAATGAGGAAGAATGACAAGAGAAGAACCTGCTGTGCGGGCAACTGAGTTGGACCTCAGCATGTCTCCTAGATGAAATTTCATTTAATTCTTAAATATGAAGATACTATCAGTAAGGAAATTCCGTGCATTGGATAAAGCCCATGGGGAGATACATGAAAACAAATACGGTTAAAATCACGGCCGCTTTGTATTTAGCCTCACTTAAAGCCCTCTGGCTGGGGCTCAGGAAACTGTGGAGGCCTGACAGAGCCGTGGGAAGCTAGGGACAAGCCCATGGAGACAGGTCAGCTGGACACAGCAGAGGCCAGACTCCGCCCCGCTGAAGGAGGATGGACTGTGTCAGTCTCACTTCCTGTGGCTATTTGCCCAGGGCCCACATGGACTCTGTCTTCCATCCTCTGCAAATCTCCACAGTTTCTAACGCTGGCTGAACTGGTTTCCAGTCCCACCCAGAGTCTGAGAGTGTCTCAGTTAAGCTCTCTTGTGTCTCAGTTAAGCTGCACTTGTTCCTGCCTCATTGAGAGCAACTGCTCTACGGAGCCCAA
Organism: Psammomys obesus; assembly: GCF_907164565.1. Classification (NCBI taxonomy): domain Eukaryota; kingdom Metazoa; phylum Chordata; class Mammalia; order Rodentia; family Muridae; genus Psammomys; species Psammomys obesus. Next base: position 1,149,656 of record NW_026590061.1, on the reverse strand, counting down.
GATGGAGACTGTGAGTCCCCACTCACAGTCCTGCTCGACAGTCCCGGGAGCAGCACAGCCAGGACGGAGGCCTTGTGGTGCGATGCTGCCCGCTTCTTTATTCAGTTTCTGCTAGTCTGTGCTCACCCTTCACTGTGACTATCACTGCCAAGGTCAGCACAAACATCCTTCCCCTATTCACACCATCAACCCGGTTACACAAGGCCCACGAATGATGAACAAATAAAGAAATTGTGATTTGTGTGTACAATAGAGTATTATTCAGCTTTACAAAAAGAGATTGTGTCATGTGTGACACATGAGTGGCCTTTAACACATTATAAAAGCTACATAAAGAAAAATTCTGTGTGCACAAGAATTTAAACCCACAGAAGCAGAGAAAGGATGATGGTAACAGAAAGTCAAGGGAGAAAGAAATGGGAACAGAGTTAACTCAAGCGAATCACCCCGTTAGGTGGGGTGAGTCTGGAGTTCACTCTGACCGTCTTTATTAAGACACCACGATCTTGTTCACTTTGATCATGTCAAATAGGAGAGGTAGAAGCCATACAGCTCATCACGAGTAGAGTCGTGTCGGTGTGCACACGGCCTACACGCTGAGAGCACTGGGCTGTGCCGACACTCTGGGTTGTGTTTCGCTTTTGTGTGTGTGTGTGCCTTGTCTGCATGGATGGCTGCGCAGTGCCCGCAGAGGCCAGAAGAGGGCGTCGATCCCTGGAACTAGAGTTACAGATGGCTGTGAGCTGCCACATGGGTGTCAGGAATCGAACCCAGGCCCTCCGGAAGCACAGGCAGTGTTCTCAGCCACTGAGCCATCACTCAGCTCAGCATTCTGACATGTCTCCCTCACACCTCTTATTTTATTAGATAACTTGAGAAGTAGAGAAGAGCCACCTGCGGCAGGTGTCTCTCCGGAGCTTTCAGACATCAAATTGCTTTGTTCACACTACTTGACAGGCTGGTAGAATCACGGCAAATCCCTAGATTGAGACCACACATTAAAACATCGCTAATGGCAGCCAGAGTCAGAGCAAAGGAAAGCGTAGGAGAGCTGGTTCTCCTCAGTCTTGAATCCTGCTTTGGCCCAAGGAGTCATAGTGCCACAGACAGGTGGGGACGCTCGTAGAGGATTTTAATCCATCAACACAGCTACCCTGGCCAGAATGCAGAAATACCCTTAGCACACACCTTAAATCCCAAACAATGAAGGTAAAGTCAGTTGACAGAATGAAGCAGCCATATTTGAAAGTGAGGTCTAATTGAGACTCAGACAAAATGAGAAAGATTTGACAGAATTGAGAACAGAGAGGAAGGAGAGGTGATTAAAAAGGGAACAGTGCAGAGATATGGGGGGGGGGAGAGGAAGCAGTTTTACCTGAACAAGTTTACAGAGACAGGTTGAGCAGAGAACAAGCTAGACATAGGTGAAGACAGAACGAGCCAGGGAATGAGGAACCGGAGATTAGAACAGATTGCCAAAGTTAGTATGAGGCCAAGCAGAGCAATTCAGTCACAAGCTGAGTGAAGCCAGACTGAATCAGTCAGCTTGGCGAGGAGTTTGAGCCAAAACAGCTGAGTTGAACCAGCCAGCTGTTAGCTTAGAACTAGAAAGGGTGAGCTTACTCAGCAGTAAGTCTCTGAGGCTGAAAACATTCTACGTCTAGGTTAGCTTGTATGGAGGCTAGAAGATCCAGGACTAGGCCTGGGTTAGATGGAGGCAGTAAGCATCGAGAGGACAATTAAGTCAGGAGAATAAAAGGTACTTTGACAGATGCTTGGACAGCACTCCTCTGTAACCAAACTTTGGGCCAAGTGCCCACCTGCCATGGGTCATCTTCATCATTTCTAGGGAGGATGCTAATTATTCTATCCTATAATACATGTGAAGAGGCTGGAGCCTTGGTAAGTACTTGGGCAGAAACGTCAGTCATGGCCAAGAACAAGTCAAGCTCATCCTGAAGTTGCTGAGCCGCAGGACACCAGCACCATCTGCACTATGCTGGCTTCCTCAGTCTCCTTCCTCTTTCTGTCACCGCATCTTTCTCTTCTCTTATTACAGAGCACAGTCAAAACCTGAGAGCGTCACTTGGTGTTTATCCCACGGCAGACCCTGTTGAGGCATTTTTCATGCACTGTTTGATTCTCACACTGCCCCTTGGATGATAAACACTGTTATTCTCCATTGTCAACGAACTTCTGTGATTTTCCCAAGAGCCAGCAGTTAAATGGATGAGCTCAGCATGCAGTCAGAAAGCCTACTCCAGATGTGACCGCCAGTCACTCACCCTGCCACAGCAGCCAGCAGTGACATGTCCAAGTGAGATGACATTGTTTCTCTCAGAGGAAACCACACATGTCTGGCCTGAAAGAACAAAGGCTCCACTTTCCCCAGGACTGAACAGTCTCTGCTTAACTTAAAGGAAATCACACATGTCTGGCCTGAAAGAACAAAGGCTCCACAGGCCCCCACTTTCCCCAGGACTGAACAGTCTCTGTTTGACCTGAAGCATCAGACACTTCGATTTCACCTGACACAAAAATTCACCTGCTCTTCTAAGGCCTCCCAGGCCAAAGTCCCTTTCAGCACAACTGTGGAATGGCTGCACGTCTGATCAACTACTCACTTCCTACACACTTCCACCGAAAGGGACAGAAGCTTCAGGATGCTGAGTCAGTGCGCCTTCTGATTTTGGTGCTGTTATTTTTGAACTGCTGGTATCAGCTACGGCTTAAGCTCTAGCTTGTTGGGCTTGGAGCAAATGCTGCCTATCCCCACCCCCACCCACCTATGCTGTTTTGATTAGGCAGTAAACACCACTGGAAGATGCCATTCCCAGTGAGCAGCTTTATCCTGGGAATGCGCTTGCCATAACGGCAGGGCAGCCGGAAAGCGTTTCATAAAGACATCACCTATTAGAGTGAGAGAAAGAAGATGAAACACAGAGACCAAGAGGATGTTCTGTGTTGAACTTCAAAGCCCGGCGTTGCTGACATGACCCTAGATTAGGGCACAAGGTTAGGGGGAGCCCCTGTTCCGTGAGAACTACCCAGGGAAGAACGCTTTAAAAGGAACAAAAGCAAACCAGTTACAATTGGAGTTACAATTGGCTGTGAGCCCTTATGTGGGGGCTGGGAATCAAACACAGGTGATCTGCAAAAGCAGCCAGTGTCTGTCTTAAGCAGCAGAGAGACTGTCTTAGTGGTGCAGCCACAAGTGCCTGTGACCCTCCAGACACGAGGACCTGCCAACAGCCCTAATGACAGCACTGGGTCACCCAGAGGGAAGGGGGGCGCTGGCTCAGCGTGTGGAGCGCTGGCTCAGCAGGGAGCGCTGGCTCAGCAGGGAGCACTGGCTCAGCAGGTGGGAGCACTGGCTGCTTTTGTAGATCACCTGTGTTTGATTCCCAGCCCTCACATAAGGGCTCACAGCCAATTGTAACTCCAGTTCCTGGGGAACCCATGCCTTCTTCTGGCCTCTGTGGACTCTAGACAAGTAAATACTCATACACATAAAGTTAAAAAAAAAAAATTAAACTTGTTTACAAAAAAAAATGCAAGAAAGGAGTTAGAGAGATGACTAAATGGTTGCGAGCACTGGCCGCTCTTCCACAGGTCTGAGCTCCAGCACCCACCCGAGAGCTCACAACTGTCTGTAGCTCCAGTTCCAGAGGATCTGCCCTCCTCACTCAGACACGCATGCGGGTAAACATCAATGTACATAAAATAATAAATTGCTGAAAAACCTGAACGTGGAAGGACATTGGTTTGGAAGAAGGTGGACAGTGAGAACAGACCTCAGACTGAACAGGGAATGCATGTGGGCATAATGCCTTCTACCCACGCAGCGCTGGCACGAAACATCGCTAGGCATGACAACCAGCCTCGTCCTACAGCAGTCCTCTGTGGGAACCGGGGGGCACCACCACGCCGACGATGCCACCAACGGCACTGTGAGTCAACGACGCTAAAAATCCTTACATTGTTGGGCGGTGAGAGCAAACCCAGTCTTTCCTTCCCACCCTGAGACAGGGTCCTGCCGTGTAGTCTTGGCTGCCTGGAACTCTCTGTAGAGCAGGCTGGCCTCACACTCTCAGAGATCGCCTGCCGCTGCCTCCCGAGTGCTGGGACTAAAGAGTGTGCCACTGCGCCCTCCTCAGACACATTCCTTACAAAAGGTGGCAGAGCCGTGACTATCTGCATTATCTGTTCACTCCTTCACGCCTTCACAACGGTTACTCACGTTCACGCTTTGGGATAGGCTGAAAGCTATAGGTTAACCTATGTGTGTGTGTGTAAATCACACACATCTGTGTCACATATATGTATGTAAATATGCACTCATGTACGCACACGTGTGAATGCACACGCATATACATGTATACGGCTTATGCATATGTAAGCAGGCACACATACCTTCATATATGTGGACATGTGCAAATAACACATGCACAGCAATACACACCCCTAAGAGTGATGCTGGACCTGCCCAGTCTGTCTGGCAAGTGCTCTGCTCCGGAGCTGCTAATGCCAACTCAGCAGACACGCTTGCATCAGAACACAACTCCATCACGGAGAAAAACACACCAGAAAATAAAGTCTCCATTCCCTCACCTAAAATTAACGTTTAAAATAAACAGTGAGGTCGCAGACCGTGATTTAACGCTCTGGGATATTCCAGGGAGCGCCGCTGCCTGCCTCCCCCTCCTGCTGAGTGCTCACCTTCCCCTTGAACCCGGCTGAGTGATGAAGTGAGGCGTGCAGACTTCATTTCAGTGACTGATTTTATAGCCCGGCTCATCAGTAGGTGTTTCCACCCAAATTCACAGACCCAGCATCCTTCTCTCATAAATCCATGCAGAATGAGTTCATGTTAACTTTTATTGTCACTTAAAAAATCTAAAATTAAACCCCAAATAAAATTATATCTTTCATTTCAAATTTATTGGAAGCGTTTTCTAGATTAACACATGCTGTCATAGCCATGTTACTTCACTGGGGAGCAAACCTGCTCCAGTGAGAGTGGGAGGAAATGCGCATTTACCCGTGTCATCGTACCTGAATAAGGACTCTCTGCTCAGCCAGATCTCATTCTGCTTCACAGTTTTCCAGGAGAAGAGCAGCAGCAGCAGCACAGTGGACGCCATCAGCGAGCTGGCCCCGCACCTGCTCAGCCCAGCGCACAGCTTGCTCAGTCCATGCACGAAGAGAATGCAGTAGCCCATGCTGGAACACAGCAGAGGGAGGAGCAGGTCACTGTGGGCTGGATGGAGGTCGCTGTGTGGGGTCACTGTGTGGGGTCACTGTGGGTAGGGGGCCACTGTGGGGGGTCACTGTGGGTCAGGGGTCACTGTGTGTGGGGGTCACTGTGGGGTCACTGTGGGTCAGGGGTCACTGTGTGGGGTCACTGTGGG